>NC_092045.1:36257601-36449195 GCF_003086295.3 Arachis hypogaea | reverse complement strand
ATGGATACGATGTGACATACTGGTTCAGGCACTGGGCCTTGTTGGAAGTTGATTCGTGAGAATTAAACGCCCATTTTGAAGCATCTTCAAGTTAGCAACGTGCACCACAATTTCCTGGCGTTGTTGTGAATAACTCCTTCTCTTTAGCACGTGGCAACGTGCTCGAGCCCTTCTCAAGGCTCCATGCTTGCTTCCTGGCGTGGCAACGTGCATGGCAAGGCCATTGGGCGTTGGCAACGTGCATGGTGGGCTGATGGGCGTTTGCAACGCGGTTGGTGCGCCATTGGGCGTTTGGCAACCTGGTTGGTGCGCCATTGGGCGTTGGCAACCTGGTTGGTGCGCCAAGACTTGGTGCCAAAATTTGCTTGTGTGTGCGTTGGCAACGTGCATCTTGAGTTGGCAATGTGGTTGAGCTTGCTTCCTATGGTGCCAAAGTTGCTTGGTTGTGTGGCGTTGGCAACGCCCTCCTCAAGTTGGCAACGTGGTTGAGCTTGCTCCAGGGCCAAGCTTGTGTGAGTGGCGTTGCCTTCAACAACGCCCATAGTTCTTGGCGTTGGCAACGCCCTCGACACTCCTTCATGGCTCAAGTTCCTTGCTTGTGTGGGCGTTGGCAACTTGGTTCTAGAGTTGGCAACGCCAACTTTGCTTCCAGGGCTGCCAAACTTGCTTGTGTTGTGGCGTTGGCAACTTGGTTCTAGAGTTGGCAACGCCAACTTTGCTTCCAGGGCTGCCAAACTTGCTTGTGTGTGGCGTTGGCAACGCCAGCTTCAAGTTGGCAACGCCAACTTGCTCCTTGGTTGCCTCCAGGGCCAAGCTTGCCTTGTGTTGTGGCGTTGGCAACTGATCTCAAGTTGGCAACGCCAACTTTGCTCCTGTTGCCTCCAGGGCCAAGCTCTTTGTGTGTGGGCGTGCCTTCAACAATCCACTATACCAAGTGCAACGCAACTTCATTTTCCTGGCGTTGGCAAGAAAAGCCCCTTGTATCCAATGCAACGCCAACTTCTTGCCCAGCTTGCATCATCTTGCTTCCATGCTTCCTTGTCTCATCACCTATCATCAACAAGGGAAATAGCTTCAAAGTTTTACCAATCATGCAATAAATTTCATGAGATTCATTCATACTCATTCATATATGCATTCTTTAAAACATTTGCATGAATTTGGCTAGAATTAACATGTTCCTTGATATCATCATGCATGGAAACAAAACTCATAAAAGGACTTGTTTATTTAGAGAAAATGAGTGAAATTAAGCTAAAACTAACTAACTAACTAACTAATAAAGCAAATATGCACTTGCATCACAACACCAAACTTAAAGTATTGCTTGTCCTCAAGCAAATATAAAGGACTTTGTCACAAGAATTTAAGATGTAAGACTTGAATGTTCTTCCAAGAGTAATTTCTCATTGAGCATGTCATCCTCACTTGTGTGGTCATTAATTTATTGTAATTGAACACAACTATTCAACTTTTTCAATTAAAATGCTTGCTTCACTACTAAATTGGTTAACTTCACTAGACTTCTTCATACCTTAGCACATGATCCTTGAACCAATTTTTTTCTGCTTATTCTTTTTCCTTCTTTTTTCTTTCCCTTTTTTTTCAATTAAGCTCGAAATTTTGTCTTAAGGCGGCCTTTTAGCATAAGCTTTCAATCAACAATCCCAAACCAGTTGGTTCAAGTTGTTAAGTGTTGAGACACTCTTAAAGATTTACTCACTCAAGCCTCTTTCCTTAACACATTCAGTCACAGGCATATAACATTGAAATTTTGTTTGGATAGTGGTGTCCAGCACCTCTTTGGGTTGCTAAATGTTCTGTTATAGAGCTACTCTTGATTGTGGGTTTCAATCGATAATCCCGAGTTAGTTAACTCAAGTTACCGGGTGATGAAGCACCCCTCGGATTTACTAGCCCAAGTATATCTCTTAACATCAATCACCACAGACACATATCCAAATTTTGTCATTGATGCCTAGCCTTTCATTCTTTGTACTCTATTTTCCTTATTATCAAGGTTATTTGTGCTTTTACTGTTAAAGTCTTTGTGATCCTTAACCAAACTAGTCTTGTATAGCAAGCATTCTTTTGAGTTCATTGAACCTTGATTCTTTCACAATAAAAATACTAGCACTTTTCCTATGGGACAACATGATCCTTTTTAAGCTAGATTTCTCTCTGTTCTTGCTCAAACTACATCTTTTATTCCAATGACAAGTAAAAGTATTAAAGACAAGCAACCATTCCAAATCTGTGAGTGGTGATGCATGGAATGGGCAACATAGAAGACAATGCTTCAAAAATAAAATGCATCTAGAGGTTACCATATTTCAGACATATCTTCTTATTTTAAATAAGAAACATAGGACTTCACCACCTTTTCTTCATGTCTTTTCCTTTGCTTGTTCTCCTTGCTTTCCTTTGCTTTTGGTCTTCTTTCTTTTTGCTTCTCTTTTCTTGTTTTTGTTGTTGCATCTCTTTGATCTTCTTTCTTTTTGCTCCTCCTTTTCCTTGTTGTTGTTCTTGCATTCCATTTGATCTTTTTTGCCAATTCCTGAGCTTATCATTGTCTCCTGTAGCCTCTGTTGATTGAATCTCACCCTTGCTAGTTCTTGCTGTTCAAATATCTTCCGAGCCTCATTAAAACATTTGATTTGTGGGTTGATCAATGGGGGTGTGGAACAGAGGTAACTAAGCTTTTCTTGGGTGCATATGTCATAGTCAAGTCTGTCCTTGTGCCTGGCTTCCTTGAACATTCTGTTTTCATTGAAATCTCTGTAGAGTGTTTCATGTCTAGCATCCAACCTATGGAGAAGTTCTCTTTGCTGAGCTTGCTCTATCCTTAGTTGAGCTTGTTCTTGTATCACTTTCTCCATGGCTTTTTCATGTTCCATAGCTGAATTGTTGATGGCTTCCTGCATCTTGGCATATTGTTCTTGTTGTAGTTCCATCATGTGTGCTTGGTACTCATTCTGTTGGTTCATCCATTGAACTTGAACCCCTCTTTGTTGATCCATCAATTGCCAAAGGTCCCTTTGTTGTTGAGCTTGTTCCTCTTGGCTTCTTTGAATTTGTGAATATTGCCCAGAAATCCCTTCCAAGGCGGCTTGGAGTTGGTTCATGTTCAAAGTGTGGGATTCATCCATTTCTTGAGGCTCCTCCTCTTGTCTTACTTCTTTCCTTTTCTTCCTTCTTGCTAAAGGTTGCCTTTCCAATTGGGTTGTGGTGATAAACTCCAACCTTTCTCGGGTGAGAGGCTTTCCAATAGAGACCAAATCAGTTTCTCCAAATTCTTCAAGAGGCACTCCAGCTTCTTCACATAGGCGCAGAATAGTACTAGGATATCCTAGCCAGCTGTCCTGTTTGACTTTTTGAGCTATTTCAATGATGTTCTTGGCTATAATGTCTCCAACATTGATTTCCCCTCCTTTCATTATGCAATGGATCATTATAGCTCTATTCACCGTTACCTCAGAGTTATTTGAAGTAGAGATCAATGACCTCCTCACTATGTCATGCCATCCTTTTGCTTGAGGTATGAGATCACCTCTCCGAAGTTTGAGTGGTCGGCCATGTGAATCCAATACCCAATCCGTGCCTATTCTGCATAAGTCACTCACCACATCCACATATCTTGGGTCATTTTCAACCCTTTCTTCAAAGCTAGGTCGTTTGAACTGTTTGTGCTTGACCCTTAGCACCCTATTGATGGTGTCCGGGCTAAAATCAACATCTACACCTCTTACATAGCTCATGTAAGGTTCTTCATCATCATATTCTCTTATCACATTAGTGAAGAATTCATGGATGAGAAGCATGCTCACTTCTTGAGGTTGGTCACAGAGAAGCTCCCATCCCCTTTTTCTGATTATTTTTTGTATTTCAGGATATTCATCTTTTTTAAGCTTGAATGGTAACTCCGGAACAACATCTTTGCTTGACATCCAACTAAAGATCCTCTCATTGTGTTTGGATTTGAATCTTCTTTGATCAAATTCATCTTCTCTCCTATCCCTTGATGATGAGGCCATTGAGATTCACTTGCAAGGTTGAATCTCCCCGACACCAAACTTAGATGAATGCTTGTCCTCAAGCACAAGGAAAATGATTGTGAATGAGAGAGATATGAGATAAGCACGGTGACTTAGAAGATGATGGTGAAGGAGATTGAGTGTTTCGGTTATGTGAGAGATGTGATGCTTCAAGAGTTTTGTTGGGTAAAGACGAGGTTCAATGTTAGAATTTGTGAAACATGGAGTAGGTTGGAGGTTGAGTATGAGCTCGGTTAGTGAAGTAAGATTATGGGGGTAGAAGAATGAGTGATGAAGAATGAGGTTTGATGAGTGTGGTTGAAGTATTTAAAGTGAAAGTTGGTGGGGATGTATGGTGGCATTTAAGGCTCGGTCATGGCATGCTTCATTGTGCCCAATGCATGTTGATTTGTTTTTCCCCATGCATAAAGTTCACAACTCATGTGACTTCCCTTCCTTGTGTATCCGTGACCTCACTCACCAAGATTCCCCATCATTTCTTTCTTTCTTTCATTATATGCTTCCAAGATTCCCCATCACTTCTTTCTTTCTTTCCTGCAACAAAATGCCAAAGGCTTGAGATTCTTAAAGTGACATTAATGGCTAAAAACTTATGATGATGTTCCTATGCAAAATTGACTAAATTAGATTCCCTAATCTAATAAATTTTTTTTTTTAGCATTAATAATGCAAGTAAAGACACCAAACTTAGTTTGTGACTAAGTGTTCTATGGAATTAATTCCAAAGATAGCCACATTAAACTTAGTAATTTACTTACATTAGATGCTTTTTTCACGTTTTTTTTTTTTTTTTATAACTAAAGTAGATGACAAAACTTTCATAGCCTAGCATTTTCGTGTATGTATGGACACCAAACTTAGTTTGTGGCTAAGTGTTGTAGAACACACATTTGCCATTATTTCAAGATTGGCCACACCAAACTTAGTGCCTTGCATACACCATGTACTAGTCTACTTGATCATTATTGGTTACTAAAATATGAAAATAAAAGACTCCCTGTGCATGGGTTGCCTCCCATGAAGCGCTTTGTTTATTGTCCTTAGCTTGACATTGCAACTTCTTTGCTCATGTTAAGAGTTGCACACTCTCTTCCTTGCTCCAAGGGCCACCAAAATAATGCTTCACTCTATGTCCATTGGCTGTGAAGGTTTGTTTTGAGGCTTCATCAAGCAATTCAACATAGCCATGAGGTGATACTTTGGTGATGGTGTATGGACCAGTCCATCTAGACCTCAGCTTCCCAGGGAAGATCTTCAATCTTGAATTGAATAGCAACACCTTTTGGCCCGGTTCAAATGTTCTTTGAGAAATCCTCTTATCATGCCATCTCTTTGCTCTCTCTTTGTATATCTTGGCATTGTCATATGCCTCCAACCTGAATTCTTCAAGTTCATTGAGTTGTAGCAACCTCTTCTCTCCTGCTGCTTGAGCATCTAAATTCAGAAGTTTGGTGGCCCAAAAGGCCTTATGTTCAAGCTCCACAGGGAGGTGGCATGCTTTTCCATACACCAGCTGAAATGGAGATTTTCCTATGGGTGTCTTGAAGGCTGTCCTGTATGCCCAAAGTGCATCATCCAACTTCCTAACCCAATCCTTTCTTGTTGTTCCCACAGTTTTCTCCAAGATCCTTTTTAGCTCTCTGTTGGCAAGTTCAGCCTGCCCATTGGTTTGTGGGTGATATGGGGTGGCTACTTTGTGTGTGACACCATACTTGTGGAGTAAAGAGTTGAGTTGCTTGTTGCAAAAGTGGCTTCCCCCATCACTTATAAGTCCTTTGGGTACTCCAAATCTAGTGAAGATGTTCTTCTTGAGGAATTGCAAGACCACGTTGGTATCACATGTGGTGGTGGCTATTGCTTCTACCCATTTGGAGACATACTCTACTGCTACCAGGATGTATTTGAACGTGTAGGATGGAGGAAAAGGTCCCATGAAATCTATTCCCCACAAATCAAAGAGTTCCACTTCCAAAATGAACTTTTGAGGCATCTCATTTTTCTTTGACAAACCCCCTGTTCTTTGACATTCATTGCATTGGCTCACAAACTCCCTAGCATCCTTGAAGATTGAAGGCCAATAGAAACCACTTTGAAGGACCTTTGCAGCAGTTCTTTCAGCCCCAAAATGACCACCATAGCTAGAGTTGTGACAATGCCATAGTATGTCCTTCATCTCACCTTCTGGCACACATCTTCTTATCATTCCATCTGGGCATCTTTTGAACAAGAATGGTTCATCCCAGAAGAAGAACTTAGCCTCATGCAACAGCTTCTTAACTTGTTGTCTTGTGTACTCTTGTGGAATGATTCTTCCTGCCTTGTAGTTGGCCATGTCTGCAAACCAAGGGACATGTTGAATGTGCAAGAGATGTTCATCTGGAAATTCTTCATTTATTGATGGAAGATTGTCTTGGCATTCATCTTGTGGTACCCTTGATAAGTGATCAGCAACTTGATTTTCACTGCCCTTTCTATCTTTGATCTCAATGTCAAACTCTTGTAGGAGTAGCACCCATCTGATTAGCCTTGGTTTGGCATCCTGTTTTGACATAAGATACTTAATGGCAGCATGGTCAGTATACACTAAGACTTTAGATCCAATCAAATATTGTCTAAACTTATCAAAGGCATACACCACGGCTAGTAACTCTTTCTCTGTTGTGGTGTAGTTTCTTTGAGTTTCATTCAATACTTTACTTGCATAGTAGATAACATGAAGCTTCTTTTCCTTCCTTTGCCCCAACACAGCACCAATTGCAAGGTTACTTGCATCACACATGAGTTCAAAAGGTAGTCCCCAACTTGGGGGTGTGATGATTGGTGCTGTGGTAAGCTTAGCCTTTAGAGTTTCAAAAGCATGTTTGCATTCATCATCAAAGATAAAAGGGTTGTCTACCACCAACAAATTGCTTAGTGGCTTTGCTATTTTAGAAAAATCTTTGATGAATCTCCTATAGAAACCAGCATGCCCTAAGAAACTTCTAACGGCTTTCACACTAGTTGGCAAAGGAAGTTTTTCTATAATTTCTACTTTTGCCTTGTCAACTTCTATACCTTTTCTTGAAATTTTATGACCAAGAACAATGCCTTCGGGTACCATGAAATGGAATTTCTCCCAATTCAAAACTAAGTTTGTTTCTTGGCATCTTTTCAAGACTAAGGTAAGATGGTGCAAGCAAGTATTGAAGGAATCACCAAAAACAGAGAAATCATCCATAAAGACTTCAATGAATTTTTCTACCATGTCTGAGAAGATTGATAGCATGCACCTTTGAAAGGTAGCTGGGGCATTACATAGTCCAAATGGCATTCTCCTATATGCAAAGACTCCAAAGGGACAAGTAAAGGAAGTCTTCTCTTGATCCATGGGGTCAACCACAATCTGATTATACCCAGAATATCCATCAAGAAAACAATAATAAGCATGGCCAGCCAACCTTTCAAGCATCTGATCAATGAAAGGTAGAGGGAAGTGATCTTTCCGTGTGGCATCATTCAGCCTCCTATAGTCTATGCACATCCTCCACCCTGTCACTGTTCGTGTTGGAATAAGCTCATTCTTCTCATTAACAATGACAGTCATCCCCTCTTTCTTGGGAACCACTTGCACTGGACTAACCCATGGGCTGTCAGATATGGGGTAGATGATCCCAGCCTTGCACAACTTCAGAACTTCCTTTTGAACAACCTCCTTCATTGTGGGATTCAATCTTCTTTGAGGTTGTACCACCGGTTTGGAACCCTCCTCTAAGAGTATCTTGTGCATGCATACAGCAGGGCTTATGCCTTTCAAGTCATCAATGGTCCATCCCAACGCCTCTTTGTGAGCTCTCAAGACCACAAGGAGCTTTTCTTCTTCCTCTTCATTCAATGTGGAATTGATGATCACTGGGAAGCTATCCTTCTCACCAAGGAACGCATATTTAAGATGAGGGGGTAGTGGTTTCAATTCTTGTTGTGGTGCCTCTTCTTTGGTGGCTTCACTTGGTTCCTTTGATGCTTCCAACTTGTTCCCTTCCTGGTTCTTGATGTTATGGACTTCCTCTTGTTGCATTTGATGGTTTGTGTCAAGTACTTCTTCAACCAAAGAGTCCACTACATCAATTCTCATGCAACTTTCTTTCTCAACAGGGTGTTGCATTGCTTTGAAGACATTTATGGTCATTTGCTCATCATGCACCCTGAAAATCATCTCTCCCTTTTCCACATCAATGATTGTTCTAGCTGTAGCCAAAAAGGGTCTACCAAGAATGACTGAATTGTTCCCCTCTTCATCCATATCTAGGACCACAAAGTCGGCTGGGAATATGAAGTTTCCCACCTTCACCAAGAGGTTCTCAACTACTCCATTTGGTACTTTGATGGATCTGTCAGCAAGTTGAAGTGACATCCTTGTGGGTTTAAGCTCTTCAATCATCATTTTCTTCATCATGGTAAGGGGCATTAGGTTAATGCTTGCTCCCAAGTCACAAAGTGATTTGTCAACGGCCATGCTCCCAATCGTGCAAGGTATGAGGAAGCTGCCAGGGTCTTTGAGTTTTGGAGGTAACCCTTGTTGAATGATGGCACTACACTCTTGATTGAGAATCACCGTTTCTTTTTCTTGCCAGCTTCTCTTCTTGGTGATCAATTCCTTAAGAAACTTTGCATATAATGGCATTTGTTCCAAAGCTTCTGCCAATGGGATGTTGATTTCAAGTTTCTTGAAGATTTCTAAGAACCTTGGGAATTGTTGGTCCTTTGCTCCTTTGTGTATCCTAGTTGGGTATGGAAGCTTGGGTACATAAGCTTTCACTCCTTCATTTTTGTTTTCTTTTTGTGGATTCATACTCTCCTTGCCATCACGGTTCCCTCCTTGACTTGGTGGATTGCCTTGTGGCTTGATAACCTCCTTGCCTTTGTTAGATGTTGAAGCCTTTTCTTCATCTTGCCTCTCCACTGTATCTTGCTCTTTGGGTTTTGTTGCTTCTTTATTTGAACTTTCACCAACTACCTTGCCACTCCTTAACTGCAGAGCCTTACATTCTTCTCTTGGGTTGGGTATTGTGTCACTTGGAAGGACATTGGTTGGTCTCTCGGCTTGTTTGGCTAGCTGTCCCACTTGTCTCTCAATGTTCTTCATGATGACCTCATGTTCCTTGTGTCCCTTAGCTAAGGCTTGAGTGGTTTGAGCAAGTGCTTGCAAGGTTGCTTCAAGACTTGAGATTCTAGTTTCATGATGGTCAATTGGGGGTATGATGGGGGTTGATTGTTGTTGGAAGTTGTTGGGTGGATTAGTGTGGTAATTTTGTGAGTTGGATGATGGTGCAGAGAAGTTATTTTGGTGGTTTTGTGAGTTATGATGGGGTGGTTGATATGTGTTTTGTGGTTTTCTATATTGGTTAGTGTTGTTGGCATGGTGATTTTGGTTGCTTGTGTGACGGTTTTGATTGTGGTTGCTATTCGTTTGCCAATGATTTTCACCCCACTTAAGATTGGGATGATTTTTCCAAGATGGGTTGTATGTATCACCATGAAATTCATCCTGAGAATTTGAAGTGTTCTGCATGTATTGAACTTGTTCTTGTGGTTGTTCAACATTGGTCCCTTCACCTTGGTTCCATTCAAGCAATGGTTGAGTTGTTGCGTTCACTGCTACAAGTTGCAAACCATCCATTCTCTTTGTTATCATCTCCATTTGTTGTTGGATTTGTTGGTGCATTAACTTGTTTTGTGCCAAGATAGCATCAACACCTTCAAGCTCCATTACACCTTTCTTTGGAGGTGGATTATGCTGCCTCTCTGATGAGTAATAATATTGATTGTTTGCCACAATCTCAATGAGGTCTTGGGCCTCCTCGGCAGTCTTCATCATGTTGAGTGATCCTCCTGATGCGTAATCTAGTCCCTTCCTTGCTTCAAAGCTTAAGCCTTCATAGAAGTTTTGGAGCTTAACCCAATCACTAAACATGTCAGGGGGGCATCTTCTCATTAGTGCTTTATACCTTTCCCAGGCTTCATACAATGACTCCCCTTCCATTTGCCTAAAAGTCTGGACCTCTGTCTTCAACTTGATGATCTTTTGAGGTGGGTAGAACTTTGCTAGAAACTTGCCCATCACTTCATTTCAATCATTGAGGCTTTCCTTGGGGAATGATTCTAGCCATTGAGTGGCTTTATCCCTCAAAGAGAACGGAAATAGCAACAACTTGTAGACATCTGGATGCACTCCATTTGTCTTCACTGTATTGCATATCCTCAGAAAAACAGAGAGATGTTGATTTGGGTCTTCAAGAGGTCCCCCTCCATAAGAGCAATTGTTCTGTACCAAAGTGATGAGCTGAGGTTTTAACTCAAAGTTATTGGCCTGAACATTTGGTGTAGCAATACTGCTCCCACAATGTCTTGGATCAGGGATAGTAAATGAGGATAACACCCTTCTAGCTTGTCCACCATTATTGTTGACCCCTCCAGGAGGGTTTTGCATCTCATCATCCATGACTTGATCTTCTCCCTCTGATTCCTCTGACCCTTCTTCACCAACTATGAACTTTCCTCTTTCTGCTCTCCTTATCCTTCGGCGGGTTCTCTCGTCCTCAATATTATGTCTATTAGCTCCTGACATACACAAACAAAACCAAAATCACAAGTGCAATATTCTAGAACTAGAGTGTAATTGGGGTTAGTGAAACAAAGTATCAAACAGTTAGTGGGCTTAACAAAAACACAAAGAAAATTGCTTAATCTAAACCACCTTTCACTTAATCATTGTCAATCTTTCCAATCCCCGGCAACTGCGCCAAAAACTTGATACGTAAAAATGAGATTTCACGTACAACCGGCAAGTATACCGGATCGTATCAAGTAGTAAGACTCACTAAGAGTGAGGTCGATCCCACGAGGATTGGTAGACTAAGCAACTTTAGTTAAATGGTAAGTTTAGTCAAGCGAATATGATTTTGATTTTATGAGCAATGTGACTTTTGAACATAATTACAGGAATTTAAATGACAATTAAGAACAAGAATATAGAAATAAAATGGAAGTAAATAACTGAAACTTAAATTGCAAGAAACTTAAATAACATCAAAGATAAATGGCAAGAAATTAAAGGGTGCAGAAATTTAAAGAGCACAAAAGTAAATGGCAAGAAGTAGATGAACAGAATGTAAATAACAAGAGTAGTAAATAGACAGAATGTAGAAAGGGATTGGGAATTGGGTAATCAAATAACTAGAGCAAGAGAAATGAGAATTAATGATAGAGAGGATCATTAGGGATTAGAGATGTTAGTTTTCATGAATTGATGTTAGTCAAATCCTTCTCAATCATGGGTATAGATCTATGGCAAGTGGGTGATTGAATCCCAATCTCTTGGTGATTCAATCTCTCTCAACATAACCAACTGCCACTCTCGTGATCTAATTGTTCATGAGAAGAGATGAAGCTCAAATCTATCCAGCCACACAATTCCTATAATCTCAACCAAGGAGAGTTACATCTCACATACTAACCAAGGTATATTGATTAAAGAAATCATGAAAGGATGAACTCTAAACTGAATTATGTGGCTCATTCCTCAAACTCACCACATAATTCATATAGATTAACCCCTCTCTCGATGGTGGTTGAATCTTTGAAGATCAAGAGTTTCCTCTTTAGATCAACCACTAGAATTGAGGAGGAGAAAATGGGTTCACCAATTCATTCCAACCAACAGAGCTCCTCCCCCTAATGAAAGTGGGGTTTAGTGAGTCATTGTTCCAATCTCAACAACAATTGCCATGAACAAAAATTAAACTAAGTGTAAAGGAAGAAGAAGAAGAAGAATGAAGTGCTTAAAACTTGAAGATGAAGAAGAAAAATTCCAATAGAAAACCAAAGATGAGCTTTCCGGGAGAGTACCCGGAAGTTCTAACAAAAGCCAAATAAAAGTGCTAAAAGTGTCTAAAAATTCTAAGTGTTAAAAAGTATTCAAAAGTGTAAAAAGTCCCCTACAAGTACATCAATCTCTTCTATTTATACTACTCCTAAAACTCTTCAGAGATCTTCAATTTGGGTTAGCAATGTGGGCTTTCTCATTGTTGAATTCTTGGCTCAATTGGAAGTGTTGCTAGGCTTGGAATGGAAGAGTTCATTCATCATGTTTCTGGCCCATTGACTTGGCGTTATTGGCACTAACTCCAGGCCAAATGCACGTTGGCAACGTGCTTGACATTTTCCTGGAAGTGAAGTATGAGACTTGGGCGTTGCTAGCCCAAGTTGTTGCCAACAACTTGCTTTTCCTCTTCTTGGCTCTACTTTCATGCTAAATGTAGCCCAGAATTTGAGTGTCAACCTTCAGCCTCAATATGGACTATTATACATCATTGGAAAGCTCTTGATGTCTATTTTCTAATGCCACTGGAATCACTTCAATTGGACTTTCCTAGCTCAAGTTATGGTTCCTCAAAGAAGGTAAGGTCAAGCTGCCAAGTTGTTGCCAAGTTGTTGCCAAAAACGCACCTTAAACCCCAAGTTGGCAACGTGCTCGTGCCTTACTCTCCCAAGGCAAGGGCTTGGGGCTGGCGTTGTTGCAAAACACGCCCCCTATCCAGCACGTTGGCAACATGCTCGAACCACACCCCAAGGCAAATCTCTAGCCTTCTTGAATTTCACTTCATGTTCTTGTTTTTAGGGCCTAAAGATGACTCTGATTTGGCTTCAATTTTGTGCGCCACCATAGACTATTATATATGGTTGGAAAGCTCTGAATGTCAGCTTTCCAATGCAACTGGAAGCACTCAATTTGGATCTCTGTAGCTCAAGATATCTTCCATTGAAGAGGACATGGTCAGGCTGCCTTGTTGGAGTTGTTGTGAATAACGCCCATACATTTCAAGTTAGCAACGTGCACCACAATTTCCTGGCGTTGTTGTGAATAACTCCTTCTCTTTAGCACGTTGGCAACGTGCTCGAGCCCTTCTCAAGGCTCCATGCTTGCTTCCTGGCGTTGGCAACGTGCATGGCAAGGCCATTGGGCGTTGGCAACGTGCATGGTGGGCTGATGGGCGTTTGCAACGCGGTTGGTGCGCCATTGGGCGTTTGGCAACCTGGTTGGTGCGCCATTGGGCGTTTGGCAACCTGGTTGGTGCGCCAAGACTTGGTGCCAAAATTTGCTTGTGTGTGGCGTTGGCAACGTGCATCTTGAGCTGGCAACGTGGTTGAGCTTGCTTCCTATGGTGCCAAAGTTGCTTGGTTGTGTGGCGTTGGCAACGCCCTCCTCAAGTTGGCAACGTGGTTGAGCTTGCTCCAGGGCCAAGCTTGTGTGAGTGGCGTTGCCTTCAACAACGCCCATAGTTCTTGGCGTTGGCAACGCCCTCGACACTCCTTCATGGCTCAAGTTCCTTGCTTGTGTGGGCGTTGGCAACTTGGTTCTAGAGTTGGCAACGCCAACTTTGCTTCCAGGGCTGCCAAACTTGCTTGTGTTGTGGCGTTGGCAACTTGGTTCTAGAGTTGGCAACGCCAACTTTGCTTCCAGGGCTGCCAAACTTGCTTGTGTGTGGCGTTGGCAACGCCCGCTTCAAGTTGGCAACGCCAACTTTGCTCCTTGGTTGCCTCCAGGGCCAAGCTTGCCTTGTGTTGTGGCGTTGGCAACGTGGATCTCAAGTTGGCAACGCCAACTTTGCTCCTTGTTTGCCTCCAGGGCCAAGCTCTTTGTGTGTGGGCGTTGCCTTCAACAACTCACACTATATCCAAGTTGGCAACGCCAACTTCATTTTCCTGGCGTTGGCAAGAATAACGCCCCTTGTATCCAAGTTGGCAACGCCAACTTCTTGCCCAGCTTGCATCATTCTTGCTTCCATGCTTCCTTGTCTCATCACCTATCATCAACAAGGGAAATAGCTTCAAAGTTTTACCAATTCATGCAATAAATTTCATGAGATTCATTCATACTCATTCATATATGCATTCCTTAAAACATTTGCATGAATTTGGCTAGAATTAACATGTTCCTTGATATCATCATGCATGGAAACAAAACTCATAAAAGGACTTGTTTATTTAGAGAAAATGAGTGAAATTAAGCTAAAACTAACTAAACTAACTAACTAATAAAGCAAATATGCACTTGCATCAGACTATACAACATTGACCTGATCACCTTTGTGGCTCCATGAGAGCCACTGTCAAGCTATTGACATTAAAGAAGCGCTTGTTGGGAGGCAACCCAATTTTATTTATCTAATTTTTATTTTTATTTTGTGTTTTATTAGGTACCTGATCATGTGGAGTCACGAAAAAAAATATAAAAAGTAAAAACAGAAGCAAAAACAGCAGAAGAAAAATCACACCCTGGAGGAAGCACAGACTTGCGTTCAACGCCAGTAAGGAGCATCTGGCTGGCGTTCAACGCCAGAACAGAGCATGAAACTGGCGCTGAATGCTAGAAACAAGCAACATTCTTTCGCTGAATGCCAGGAATGTGCCTATAGGAAAAGCTGGCGCTGAACGCCAGTAACAAGCATGAAACTGGCGTTCAACGCCAGAAACATGCTTTACATGGGCGTTGAACGCCCAGAACGTGCACCACTCGGCGTTTGAACGCCAGAATGGTGTGCAAAGGCATTTTAGATGCCTATTTGGTGCAGGGATGGATTTCCTTGACACCTCTGGATCTGTGGACCCCACAGGATCACCTCAGGATCTGTGGACCCCACAGGATCCCCACCTAACATATTCCCACCTTACCTCCTAATCCTATTTTACTCTTCCCCATGTCACACTTCCCAAAAACCCTTCACCAATCACCTCAATCTCTCTTCCCAATCACCTATTCACCACTCACATCCATCCACTCTTCCCCATAAACCCCACCTACCTTCAAAATTCAAAAACATTTCCCCCCCAATCCCACCCTAAATGGCCGAACCTACCCTCTCCCCTCTCCCTATATAAACCCCTCCATTCCACTCCATTTTTACACAACACTATCCCCTCTACTATACCTTGGCCGAATCCATCTCCCATCACTCTCCTCCATTTTCTTCTTCTTCTTCTTCTCTTCTTTCTTCTCTTCCTCGAGGGCGAGCAATATTTTAAGTTTGGTGTGGTAAAAGCATAAGCTTTTTGTTTTTCCATTACCATCAATGGCACCTAAGGCCGGAGAATCCTCTAGAAAAGGAAAAGGGAAGACAAAAGCTTCCACCTCCGAGTCATGGGAGATGGAAAGATTCATCTCCAAGAGCCATCAAGACCACTTCTATGATGTTGTGGCAAAGAAGAAGGTGATCCCTGAGGTCCCTTTCAAGCTCAAGAAAAATGAGTATCCGGAAATCCGACATGAGATCCGAAGAAGAGGTTGGGAAGTCCTATCCAACCCCATGAAACAAGTCAGAATCTTAATGGTTCAAGAGTTCTATGCCAATGCATGGATCACTAGGAACCATGATCAAAGTATGAACCCGAGTCCAAAGAATTATCTCACAATGGTTCGGGGGAATACTTAGATTTTAGTCTGGAAAATGTGAGGTTGGCGTTTCACTTGCCCATGATGCAAAGAGATGAACGCCCCTACACTAGAAGGGTCAACTTTAATCAAAGGTTGGACCAAGTCCTTACAGACATATATGTGGATGGAGCTCAATGGAAGAGAGACTCCAAAAGCAAGCCAGTTCAACTAAGAAGACTGGACCTCAAGCCTGTGGCTAGAGGATGGTTGGAGTTCATTCAACGCTCCATCATTCCCACTAGCAACCGATCTGAAGTTACTGTGGATCGGGCCATCATGATTCATAGCATCATGATTGGAGAGGAAGTAGAAGTTCATGAGGTCATATCCAATGAAATCTACAAAATAGCCAAAAAGCCCTCCACCATGGCTAGGCTAGCTTTTCCTCACCTCATTTGCCATCTATGTTACTCAGCTGGAGTTATCATAGAAGGAGACATCTCCATTGAAGAGGATAAGCCCATCACCAAGAAGAGGATGGAGCAAGCAAGAGAGACCTCCCCACGGATCTCAAGAGATGCATGAGGAAGCTCATCATCAAGAAATCCCTGAGATGCCTCAAGAGATGCACTTTCCTCCCAACAACTATTGGGAACAACTCAACACTTCCTTAGAAGATTTGAGCTACAATGTGGAACAATTAAGGGTGGAACATCATGAGCACTCCATCATTCTCCATGAAATAAGAGAAGATCAAAGAGCAATGAGGGAGGAGCAACAAAGGCAAGGAAGGGACATAGAAGAGCTTAAGGACATTGTTGGTCCTTCAAGAAGAAGACGCTACTAAGGTGGATTCATTCCTTGTTCTTATTTCTTTTTGCTTTTCGGTTTTTATGTTGTATGTTTATCTATGTTTTGTGTCTCTACTTCATGATCATTAGTAGTTAGTAACTATGTCTTAAAGTTATGAATAATCCCATTAATCCTTCACCTCTCTTAAATGAAAAATGTTTTAATTCAAAAGAACAAGAAGTACATGAATTTCGAATTTATCCTTGAAATTAGTTTAATTAAATTGATGTGGTGACAATACTTTTTGTTTTCTGAATGAATGCTTGAACAGTGCATATTTTTGATCTTGTTGTTTATGAATGTTAAAACTGTTGGCTCTTGAAAGAATGATGAACAAAAAGAATTGTTATTGATGATCTGAAAAATCATGAAATTGATTCTTGCAGCAAGAAAAAGCAGTGAAAAACAAAAGCTTGCGAAAAAAATGGCAAAAAAAAATAGAAAGAAAGAAAGAAAAAGCAAGCAGAAAAAGCCAATAGCCCTTAAAACCAAAAGGCAAGGGTAAAAAGGATCCAAGGCTTTGAGCATCAATGGATAGGAGGGCCCAAGGAAATAAAATCCAGGCCTAAGCGGCTAAATCAAGCTGTCCCTAACCATGTGCTTGTGTCATGAAGGTCCAAGTGAAAAGCTTGAGACTGAGTGGTTAAAGTCGTGATCCAAAGCAAAAAGAGTGTGCTTAAGAGCTCTGGACACCTCTAACTGGGGACTCTAGCAAAGCTGAGTCACAATCTGAAACGGTTCACCCAGTCATGTGTCTGTGGCATTTATGTATCCGGTGGTAATACTGGAAAACAAAATGCTTAGGGCCACGGCCAAGACTCATAAGTAGCTGTGTTCAAGAATCAACATACTTAACTAGGAAAGTCAATAACACTATCCGAAATTCTATGTTCCTAGAGAAGCCAATCATTCTAAACTTCAAAGGAAAAAAATGAGATGCCAAAACTGTTCAGAAGCAAAAAGCTACAAGTCCCGCTCATCTAATTATAATTAATATTCATTGATATTCTGGAATTTATAGTATATTCTCTTCTTTTTATCCTAATTGATTTTCAGTTGCTTGGGGACAAGCAACAATTTAAGTTTGGTGTTGTGATGAGTGGATAATTTATACACTTTTTGGCATTGTTTTTAGGTAGTTTTTATTAAGTTTAAGCTACTTTCAGGGATGTTTTCATTAGTTTTTATGTTAAATTCACATTTCTGGACTTTACTATGAGTTTGTGTCTTTTTCTATGATTTCAGGTAATTTCTGGCTAAAATTGAGGGACTTGAGCAAAACTCTGATAGGAGACTGACAAAGGACTGCTGATGCTGTTGGAATCTGACCTCTCTGCACTCAAAATGGATTTTCTGGAGCTACAGAACTCCAAATGGCACGCTCTCAACGGCGTTGGAAAGTAGGCATCCAGAGCTTTCCAACAATATATACTAGTCCATACTTTATTCGGGAATTGACGACGTAAAGTGGCGCTCAACGCCAAGTACATGCTGCTGTCTGGAGTTAAACGCCAGAAACACGTCACAACCCGGAGTTGAACGCCCAAAACACGTTATAACTTGGCGTTCAACTCCAAGGGAAGCCTCAGCTCGTGGATAGATCAAGCTCAGCCCAAACATACACCAAGTGGACCCCGGAAGTGGATTTATGCATCAATTACTTACTCATGTAAACCCTAGTAGCTAGTTTAGTATAAATAAGACTTTTTACTAGTGTATTAGTCATCTTTTGGCCATTCGGTCTTTTGATCATTCAGGGGGCTGGCCTCTCGGCCATGCCTGAACCTTTCACTTATGTATTTTCAATGGTGGAGTTTGTACACACCATAGATTAAGGGTGTGGAGCTCTGCTGTACCTCAAGTTTCAATACAATTACTATTATTTTCTACTCAAGTCTCTTTTATTCTTATTCCAAGATATACGTTGCACTTCAACTTGATGAATGTGATGATCCGTGACACTCATCATCATTCTCACCTATGAACACACGTGACTAACAACCACTTCCGTTCTACCTTAGGCCGGGCGCATATCTCTTAGATTCCCCAACAGAATCTTCGTGGTATAAGCTAGATAGATGGCAGCATTCATGGGAATCCGGAAAGTCTAACCTTGTCTGTGGTATTCTGATTAGGATTTCGGGAATCTGGAAAGTCTAACCTTGTCTGTCGTATTCCGAGTAAGATTCCGGTATTGAATGACTGTGACGAGCTTCAAACTCCTGAAGGCTGGGCGTTAGTGACAGACGCAAAAGAATCAAGGGATTCTATTCCAACCTGATTGAGAACCGACAGATGATTAGCCGTGCTGTGACAGAGCATAGGACCATTTTCACTGAGAGGATGGGATGTAGCCATTGACAACGGTGATGCCCTACATACAGCTTGCCATGGAAAGGAGTAAGAAGGATTGGATGAATGTAATAAGAAAGTCGAAATTCGAGAGGAGCACAGCATCTCCATACGCCTATCTAAAATTCCCACCATTAATTTACATAAGTATTTCTATCTTAGTTTATTTATCTTTATTTTCTATTTATTCCATTAATCAAATTTAAACCAATAATCCAATTATACTTGAATCCGCCTGACTGAGATTTACAAGGTGACCATAGCTTGCTTCATACCAACAATCTCTGTGGGATCGACCCTTACTCACGTAAGGTATTACTTGGACGACCCAGTACACTTGCTGGTTAAGATGAATGGAGTTGTGTCCACACATAATCAATAGCCATTAACTAAATCTCATGCAAATACAAAGAGGGTCACAATTTCGTCCACCAAGCTTGACGCACTTAGTTTGGGATCCCAGAGGACATTGGAAATGCAAACATTGGTGGGGATTCAAGGAAGAGTTCAAGCATAAGCCATCATAGAAAAGCCCCCCACCAAATGTCCAACTTAAGGACAAAAAATAAAAGTGTTAGGTGGGAGACACCCCACCATGGTAAATTCTTTCCATTATCTTTTATATATAATCAATGAATGAATTGAGTTGCCATTGTTAGGTAGTTTTTTCTTTGCAGATTCTTATTTTAGTATTTTGGTTGTTACTTTGTTTGATTAGATTTATGCCTTAAGTTGTAGGATAGTTGTTTTGAATTGCATTTTGCTTGAAATGCAAGTTTTGCTTGTTTTGTCTTTGAAAATTTTTTAAAAAACTAAAATATTTTTGTTAAATTTGAATTTTGGTTGCTTTAGAATGTATATAGGTTAGGAGAGTGCCCTGTTTCCGTTTTACGCTTCTATAAAAAAAAGGGGCGTACCACGCGTGAGCGTGGCCGACGCAAAGGCGTCGCATGCTTGTTGGACTCCTGGTACAAAAACCAGAGAGTTGCGCTGGAGTGGTGCTTGCTTTTGTGCGAATAGCACAATTTGGCCCCACGCGTACGCGTGGATGACGCGTACGCGTCACCTATCTTTTCTGCATTCCACTCGTATGCGTGGTCGATGCTTACGCGTCATTTCCCTCTCCTGCTTTTCGCGCACACGCGTCGCCTTGCGCCCTATTTTTCCTCTCTTCTCTCCTTTTTTCTTTCTTCTTCTTCTCTCTTCCCCTTTCTTTTCTTCCCTTTCTTCTCTTCTCTTCTCTTCTCCTTATTTCTTCTTTGACCTCTTTTTAAGTTTTCACTTCTTATTTTTCCCATCTTTCATTTTTTTTGTTTATTGCATTTGCATACTTTCATTCACTACATTTTGATTTTGTTTTTATAACTTGTTCTTATTTTCTTTTCTAAGTTCCTTATTTTAACATTGGTGTTGAATTCTTTTACTTAATTGTTGAGGATTTCTTGGATTATCCTGGTGCTTCTTGACTTGTTTGATATTGTTGGGTAATGAAACATTTAAATCAATGCTTAATCATTTATGGATCTTGTATTCTTTGTGCATTGATATGAACTCATATTCTCTTTCATGACCCATTCTTTCCTATTCGAACTTGATGTTTTCGAGTATGCTCTTCATGCCATTTACTTATGCTCTAACTTTGCTCCTGCATCAAGTGTTAGTGATATGCCTTAGCTCATATTGTTTTCTCACTCACATGTTGTAGATACCATATAGTTGAGAACCTTAGTCTTATTTGGCATTAGCCCTTACCTATGTTTGAATTGCTTTGATATCTTTGTTGTGGGTTTAATTTTCTTTCTTTTTCTCTCTTTTTAGGCTGGCCACCAAGAAAGGAAAGAAAAAGTTTCTACACGGGGTGACAATCAAGTCATCTGCACAATCTTTTGAAGAAACTCATTAGTTGTAGCAACCCATCCACCTTGCTCATCTTTGCATGGCCCGAGGACGGTGCAATCTTTAAGTGTGGGGAGGCCGAGGACCGACTTCCATGGGTAATAATTTCTTCTTCCAACACTAATTTTTAATTTTCTTTATTTGTTAGTTGTTGCATTGCATAATAGGTTGCATGATAATTAGAATCTGTTCATATTTTACCATTTATTCTTGTTAGGACTATGATGAGCAGGTAATTTATACGCTTTTTGGCATTGTTTTTAGTATGTTTTTAGTATGTTTTAGTTAGTTTTTATTATATTTTTATTAGTTTTTAGTTAAAATTCACTTTTCTGGACTTTACTATGAGTTTGTGTGTTTTTCTGTGATTTCAGGTATTTTCTGGCTGAAATTGAGGGACCTGAGCAAAAATCTGATTCAGAGGCTGAAAAGGACTGCAGATGCTGTTGGATTCTGACCTCCCTGCACTCGAAGTAGATTTTCTGGAGCTACAAAAGCCAAATTGGCGCGCTCTCAACAGGTTTGGAAAGTAGACATCCTGGGCTTTCCAGCAATGTTTAATAGTTCATACTTTGCTCGAGATTTGATGGCCCAAACAGGCGTTCCAAGTCAGCTCAAGAATTCGGGCGTAAAACGCCGGAACTGGCACAAGAATGGGAGTTAAACGCCCAAACTGGCACAAAAGCTGGCGTTTAACTCCAAGAAGAGTCTCTACACGAAAATGCTTCAATGCTCAGCCCAAGCACACACCAAGTGGGCCCGAAAGTGGATTTTTATGTCATTTACTCATTTCTGTAAACCCTAGCTACTAGTTCTCTATAAGTAGGACCTTTTGCTATTGTATTTTCGTCTTTTGATCACTTGGGTCTTTTGATCACTTGAATCTTTTGATCATGCTTTTATGATTGAACCCTCTTTAGGAGGCTGGCCATTCGGCCATGCCTAGACCTTGTTCTTATGTATTTTCAACGGTGGAGTTTCTACACACCATATATTAAGGTGTGGAGCTCTACTATACCTCGAGTATTAATGCAATTACTATTGTTCTTCTATTCAATTTGGCTTATTCTTGTTCTAAGATATCACTTGTTCCTCAACTTGATGAATGTGATGATCCATGACACTCATCATCATCTCACCTATGAACGTGTGCCTGACAACCACCTCCGTTCTTAACCGGAATCTTCGTGGTATAAGCTAGAACTGATGGCAGCATTCAAGAGAATCGGAAAGTCTAAACCTTGTCTGTGGTAGTCTGAGTAGGATTCAAGGATTGAATGACTGTGACGAGCTTTAAACTCGCGATTGTGGGGCGTTAGTGACAGACGCAAAAGAATCACTGGATTTTATTCCGACATGATCGAGAACCGACAGCTGAATAGCCGTGCTGTGACAGAGCGCGTTGAACATTTTCACTGAAAGGATGGGACTGTAGCCATTGACAACGATGATGCCCAACATACAGCTTGCCATGGAAAGGAGTAAGAAGGATTGGATGAAGACAGTAGGAAAGTAGAGAGACGGAAGGGACAAAGCATCTCCATACGCTTATCTGAAATTCTCACCAATGAATTGCATAAGTATCTCTATCTTCACTTTATGTTTTATGTTATCCTCCATAACCATTTGAGTCTGCTTGACTGAGATTTACAAGATGACCTTAGCCTGTTTCATACCAACAATCTCCGTGGGATCCACCCTTACTCGCGTAAGGTTTATTACTTGGACGACCCAGTGCACTTGCAGGTTAGTTGTGCGAAGTTGTGATAAAGAGTTGAGATTGCAATTGTGTGTACCATGTTGATGGTGCCATTGATGATCACAATTTCGTGCACCAAGTTTTTGGCACCGTTGCCGCGGAATTAAATGTCCTAACTACAGTTTCGCATTTGTTCCCTGCAATAACAGTGCCAAGTTTTGATCCGGCAACAACACCAAGTTTTTGGCGCCGTTGCCGGGGATTGTTTGAGTTTGGACAACTGACGGTTCATCTTGTTGCTTAGATTAGGTATTTTTCAGAATTTTTAAGAATGAATTCTAGTGTTTCAAGGTGATGTTCTTATCATCACCAAAGCTGATTAATCTTCAACAATTTAGCTCTTGAATGCAATGTCCTGCTGAAGCTTGGCTAGCCATGTCTAATTCCTTTAGACTAAAGCTTTAGACTAACACTGCATGATTCCTGGAATTCTTATTAAAAATTTTGAGTCTCTTTATTTTCTTCTCCATATAATTTTCGAAAAAAACCAAAAAATTACAAAATCATAAAAACCAAAAATATTTCTTGTTTGAGTCTAGCGTCTCATTTTAAGTTTGGTGTCAATTGCATGTTTATGTTCTTCTTGCATTTATTATGTGTCTTCAGTGATCTTCAAGTTGTTCTTGATGATTTACTTGCTCTGATCTTTAAATTCTCTTGTTTTGTGTGTTTTGTTGTTTCTCATATGCATTCTTAATTTGTTAGTGTGAGTAGTATACAAACTTCTAAGTTTGGTGTCTTGCATGCATTGTTTATTTGATTTTAGTTGCATTTTGATTTTTCCTCATAATTAAAAATCCAAAAAAAATTTTTAATTTGTGTCTTTTCAAATCAATAATGCAGAGAATTGAAGATTCAGAACATACAGCAGAGGAATTACACAGAAAAAGCTGGGCGTTCAAAATGCCCAGTGAAGAAGGAAAACTGGCGTTTAAACGCCAGCCAGGGCACTTGGCTGGGCGTTTAACGCCCAAAAGGGTAGCATTTTGGGCGTTAAACGCCAGAATGTACACCATTCTGGGAGTTTAACTCCAGGATGGCACAAGAGGGAAGATTTTGTTTTTAATTCAATTTTTTTTTCAAGTTTCCATAATTTTTCAAAATCAAATCTTTTTCAAATCATATCTTTTCAATCATATATTTTCAAAATCAATTTCTTTCCATTTTTCAAAAATACTTGCTAACAATTAATGATTTGATTCAACATTTCAAGTATGTTGCCTTTTCTGTTGAGAAAGGTTTAATGTTTGAATCATATCTTTTCTTGTTAGCCAAGTCTTTAATTTTAAAAATCAAATCTTTTTAAATTATTTTTCAATCATATCTTTTTAAAACCATAACTTTTCAATCATATCTTTTTAATCACATCTTTTTCAAAATAAGTTTTCAAACATATCTTTTTGATTTCTAATTTCAAAATCTTTTAAAAAAAAAACACTTTATCTCTTTCCCAATCATATTTTTCGAAAATCATTCTTCAATTTTTCAAAATGTTTTAAAATCTTTTTAAATTTATTTTCGAAAATTTCTTCCCCTCTTCTCACATCCTTCTATTTATGGACTAACATGTACAATTCGAACTCTATCTTTCTAAGTTCGAATTCTTCTACCTCTTCCTTCTATTTTTCTTTTCCTCTGACACCTCAAGGAATCTCTATACTGTGACATAGAGGATTCCATATTTTCTTGTTTTCTTCTCTTTCATATGAGCAGGAGCAAAGACAAAAGCATTCTTGTTGAGGCTGACCCTGAACCTGAAAGGATCTTGAAGCGAAAACTAAGAGAAGTTAAAGCACAACTCTCTGTAGAGGACCTAACAGAATTCTTCAAAGAAGAAGACATGGCAGTCGAAAATAACAACAATGCCAACAATGCAAGGAAGGTGCTGGGTGACTTTACTGCACCTACTCCCGACTTCTATGGGAGAAGCATCTCTATCCCAGCCATTGGAGCAAACAACTTTGAGCTTAAGCCTCAATTAGTTTCTCTAATGCAACAGAATTGCAAGTTCCATGGACTTCCATTGGAAGATCCTCATCAGTTTTTAGCTAAATTCTTGCAAATCTGTGACACTGTCAAGACCAATGGGGTTGACCCTGAGGTCTACAGGCTTATGCTATTCCCTTTTGCTATAAGAGACAGAGCTCGAATATGGTTGGACTCACAACCTAAAGAAAGCTTGAACTCTTGGGAAAAGCTAGTCAATGCCTTCTTGGCAAAGTTCTTTCCACCTCAAAAATTGAGTAAGCTTAGAGTGGAAGTCCAAACCTTCAGACAGAAGGAAGGTGAATCCCTCAATGAAGCTTGGGAAAGATACAAACAATTGATCAGAAAGTGTCCCTCTGACATGCATTCTGAATAGAGCATCATAGGTATCTTCTATGATGGTCTGTCTGAACTGTCCAAGATGTCATTGGAAAACTCTGCTGGAGGATCTCTTCATCTGAAGAAGACACCTGCAGAAGCTCAAGAACTCATTGAAATAGTTGCAAATAACCAATTCATGTACACTTCTGAAAGAAATCCTGTGAACAATGGGACGAATCAGAAGAAAGGAGTTCTTAAGATTGATACTTTGAATGCCATACTGGCTTAGAACAAAATATTGACTCAGCAAGTCAATATGATTTCTCAAAGTCTGTCTGGAATGCAAGCTGCACCAGGCAGTACTAAGGACGCTTCATCTGAAGAAGAAGCTTATGATCCTGAGAACCCATCAATGGAAGAGGTGAATTACATGGGAGAACCCTATGGAAACACCTATAATCCTTCATGGAGAAATCACCCAAATCTCTCATGGAAGGATCAACAGAGACCTCAACAAGGTTTCAACAACAATAATGGTGGAAGAAATAGGTTTAGCAATGGCAAGCCTTTTCCATCATCTTCTCAGTAATAGACAGAGAATTCTAAGCAGAGCCACTCTGACTTAGCAACCATGGTCTCTGATCTAATCAAAACCACTCAAAGTTTCATGACTGAAACAAGGTCCTCCATTAGAAACTTTGAGGCACAAGTGGGTTAGCTGAGTAAGAAAGTTACTGAACTCTCTCCTAGTACTCTTCCAAGCAATACAGAAGAAAATCCAAAAGGAGAGTGTAAGGCCATCAACATGGCCGATTTTTGGAGAGGAGAAATAGGCAGTGATCGCCACTGAGGAAGACTTCAATGGACGTCCACTGGCCTCCAATGAGTTCCCTAATGAGGAACCATGGGAATCTGAGGCTCACACTGAGACCATAGAGATTCCATTGGATTTACTTCTGCCATTCATAAGCTCTGATAAGTATTCTTCCTCTGAAGAGGATGAAGATGTCACTGAAGAGCAAGTTGCTAAATACCTTGGAGCAATCATGAAGCTAAATGACAAGTTATTTGGTAATGAGACTTGGGAGGATGAACCCCCTTTGCTCACCAAAGAACTGGATGACTTGACTAGGCAGAGATTACCTCAAAAGAGACAGGACCCTGGGAAGTTCTCAATACCTTGTACAGTAGGCACCATGACCTTCAAGAAGGCTCTGTGTGACCTAGGGTCAAGCATAAACCTCATGCCTCTCTCTGTAATGGAGAAGCTAGGGATCTTTGAGGTACAAGATGCAAGAATCTCACTAGAGATGGCAGACAATTCAAGAAAACAAGCTTATGGACTTGTAGAGGATGTTCTGGTAAAAGTTGAAGACCATTACATCCTTGCTGATTTCATAGTCCTAGAGACTGGGAAGTGCATGGATGAATCCATCATCCTTGGCAGACCCTTCTTAGCCACAGCAGAGGCTGTGATTAATGTTGACAGAGGAGAATTGATCATTCAAGTGAATGAAGAATCCCTTATGTTTAAGGCTCAAGGATATCCCTTTGTAACCATGGAGAGGAAGCATGAAGAGCTTCTCTCAAAACAGAGTCAAACAGAGCTCCCACAATTAAACTCTAAGTTTGGTGTTGGGAGGCCACAACCAAATTCTAAATTTGGTGTTGAACCCCCACATTCAAACTCTAACTTTGGTGTTGGGAGGTTCCAACATTACTCTGAGTATCTGTGAGGCTCCATGAGAGCCCACTGTGAAGCTACTGACATTAAAGAAGCGCTTGTTGGGAGGCAACCCAATGTTATATTTATCTATATTTTTTTTATTATTTTATGTTTTTTGTTGGTTGATGATCATGTCTAGTCACAAAATCAATTGAAAAAGCAAAAACAGAATGAAAAACAGAAAGAAAAATAGCACACCCTGGAGGAAAACCTGCTGGCATTTAAACACCAGTAAGGGCAGCAAATGGGCGTTTAACGCCCAGTCTGGCACCATTTTGGGCGTTTAACGCCAGAAAGGGGCACCAGACTGGCGTTAAACGCCAGGAAGCGGCAAGAAGCTGGCGTTAAATGCCAGAAATGGGCACCAGCCCGGCGTTTAATGCCAGAATTGGCATAAAGAGCATTTTTGCTCGCCACTTGGTGCAGGGATGAATTTTTCTTGACACCTCAGGATCTGTGGACCCCACAGGATCCCCACCTACCCCACCACTCTCTCTCTTCTTCACCCATTCACCAATCACCTCAACACCTCTTCCCCAAAAACCCCTCACCTATCAAATCCCACTATTCTCCTAACCACTCACATCCACCCTTCATAAAACCCCACCTACCTCACCATTCAAATTCAAACCACTTTCCCTCCCAAACCCACCCATCCATGACCGAACCCTACCCCTCCCCCCACCCCTATATAAACCCTTCTTCACTCCTTTATTTTCACACAACCTAAACACTACTTCTCCCCCTTGGCCGAACCACAAAGCCACCTCCATCTCCCCTATTTCTTCTTCTTCTACTCTCTTCTTTCTTCTTTTGCTCGAGGACGAGCAAACCTTCTAAGTTTGGTGTGGTAAAAGCATTGCTTTTTGTTTTTCCATAACCATTTATGGCATCTAAGGCTGGAGAAACCTCTAGAAAGAGGAAAGGGAAGGCAAAAGCTTCCACCTCCGAGTCATGAGAGATGGAGAGATTCATCTCAAGGGTGCATCAAGACCACTTCTATGAAGTTGTGGCCAAGAAGAAGGTTATCCCCGAGGTCCCTTTCAAACTCAAAAAGGGTCAACTTTGATTAAAGGTTGGACCAAGTCCTCATAGACATTTGTGAAGAGGGCGCTCAATGGAAGAGAGATTCAAGAGGGAAGCCGGTTCAACTAAGAAGGCATGACCTCAAGCCCATCACCAAGAAAAGGGTGGAGCAAATAAGAGAACCTCATCAAGAGCATGAGGAAATTCCTCATCATGAAATCCCTGAGATACCTCAAGGGATGCACTTTCCTCCACAAAACTATTGGGAGCAAATCAACACCTCCCTAGGAGAATTGAGTTCCAACATTGGACAACTAAGGGTGGAGCACCAAGAACATGCCATTCTCCTCCATGAAATTAGAGAAGATCAAAGAGTCATGAGAGAGGAGCAACAAAGGCAAGGAAGAGACATTGAGGAGCTCAAGCACTCCATAAGATCTTCAAGAGGAAGAACAAGCCGCCATCACTAAGGTGGACCCGTTCTTTAATCTCCTTATTCTTTATTTTCCTGTTTTTCGAAATTTCATGCTTATGATTATCCATGTTTGTGTCTTATGATCATTAGTGTCTTAGTGTCTATGCCTTAAAGCAATGAATGTCCTATGAATCCATCATCTTTCTTAAATAAAAAATGTTCTTAATTGGAAAAGAGAAGAATTGCATGAATTTTGAATTTTATAACAGATTAATTATTTTGATGTGGTGGCAATACTTTAACTTCTGAATGTATGCTTGAACAGTGCATATGTCTTTTGAATTTGTTGTTCATGAATCTGGGCTCTTGAAAGAATGATGAAAAAGGAAACATGTTACTGAGGATCTGAAAAATCATAAAAATGATTCTTGAAGCAAGAAAAAGCATTGAATTCAAAAAAAAAGGGAAAGGAAAAAGAAAAAAATAAAGTTGTGATCCAAGGCAAAAAGAGTGTGCTTAAGAACCCTGGACACCTCTAATTGGGGACTCTAGCAAAGCTGAGTCACAATCTAAAAAGGTTCACCCAGTTATGTGTCTGTGGCATGTATGTATCCGGTGGTAATACTGGAAGACAGAGTGCTTTGGGCCACAGTCAAGACTCATAAAGCAGCTATGTTCAAGAATCATCATACTTAACTAGGAGAATCAATAACACTATCTGGATTTTGAGTTCCTATAGAAGCCCATCATTCTGAATTTCAAAGGATAAAGTGAGATGCCAAAACTGTTCAGAGGCAAAAAGCTAAAAGCCCCGCTCATCTAATTAATACTGATCTTCATAGATGTTTTTGGAATTCATTGCATATTCTCTTCTTTTTATCTTATTTGATCTTTAGTTGCTTGAGGACAAGCAACAATTTAAGTTTGGTGTTGTGATGAGCGGGTAATTTATATGCTTTTTGGCATTGTTTTTAGTATGTTTTTACTATGTTTTAGATAGTTTTTATTATATTTTTATTTGTTTTTAGTTAAAATTCACTTTTTCTGGACTTTACTATGAGTTTGTGTGTTTTCCTGTGATTTCAGGTATTTTCTGGCTAAAATTGAGGGACATGAGCAAAAATCTGATTCAGAGGCTGAAAAGGACTGCAGATGCTGTTGGATTCTGACCTCCCTGCAGTCGAAGTAAATTTTCTGGAGCTATAAAAGCTTAATTGGCGCGCTCTCAAATGCGTTGGAAAGTAGACATTCTGGGCTTTCCAGAAATGTATAATAGTCCATACTTTGCCCGAGATTTGATGGTCCAAACAGGCATTCCAAGTCAGCTCAAGAATTCTAGCGTAAAACGCCGGAACTGGCACAAGAATGGGAGTAAAACGCCCAAACTGGCACAAACGCTGGCATTTAACTCCAAGAAGAGTCTCTACACGAAAATTCTTCAATGCTCAGCCCAAGCACACACCAAGTGGGCCTGGAAGTGGATTTTTATGTCATTTACTCATTTATGTAAACCCTAGCTACTAGTTCTCTATAAGTAGGACCTTTTGCTATTGTATTTTCGTCTTTTGATCACTTGGGTCTTTTGATCACTTGAATCTTTTGATCATGCTTTTATGATTGAACCCTCTTTGGGAGGCTGGCCATTCGACCATGCCTAGACCTTGTTCTTATGTATTTCAACGGTGGAGTTTCTACACACTATAGATTAAGGTGTGGAGCTCTGCTGTACCTTGAGTATTAATGCAATTACTATTGTTCTTCTATTCAATTCGGCTTATTCTTGTTCTAAGATATCACTTGTTCCTCAACTTGATGAATGTGATGATCCGTGACACTCATCATCATTCTCACCTATGAACGTGTGCCTGACAACCACCTCCGTTCTACCTTAGATTGAGTGAATATCTCTTGAATTTCTTAACCGGAATCTTCGTGGTATAAGCTAGAATTGATGGCTTTATTCAAGAGAATCCGGAAGGTCTAAACCTTGTCTGTGGTATTCTGAGTAGGATTCAAGGATTGAATGACTGTGACGAGCTTCAAACTCGCGATTGTGGGGCGTTAGTGACAGACGCAAAAGAATCACTGGATTCTATTCCGACATGATCGAGAATCGATAGCTGAATTGCCGTGCTGTGTGGTGGACGAAATTGTGATCATATTTTTGTGCCTTTTGGTATCATTGTAAAATTATGGAATTTAAGAAATTGGCATGAGTGGACACAACTCCGTTCAACTAACCAGCAAGTGTACTGGGTCGTCCAAGTAATACCTTACGTGAGTAAGGGTCGAATCCACAGAGATTGTTGGTATGAAGCAAGCTATGGTCACCTTGCAAATCTCAGTCAGGCAGATTAAAATAGTTTATGGGTTTTCGAAAATAGAAATAATGAAAGGGATAAAGATACTTATGCAGGTTCATTGGTAGGAATTTCAGATAAGCATGTGGAGATGCTGTAGAGCTCTTGGACGCCTGCTCTCCTACTGCTCCTATTCAATCCTTCTTACTCCTTTCCATGGCAAGCTTTGTATAGGGGTTCACCATCAACTGTGGTTACTTTCATTCCTCACGGGGAAATATCCTGTGCGGCTGTCACTCGCACAGCTAACCAGTCTGGAGGCATCACCCATGGCTGATGGCTACATCCCATCCTCGCAGTGAAAACTATGCTAACGCACTCTGTCACAGTACGGCTAATCACCGGTTGGTTCCCGCTCCTACTGGAATAGAATCCCTCTTTTGCGTCTGTCACTAACGCCCAGCAGGTTAAAGTTTGAAGCACGTCACGGTCATTCATTACCGGAATCCTACTCGGAACACCACAGACAAGGTTGGACTTTCCGGATTCCCAGGATCCTACTCGGAATACCACAGACAAGGTGAGACTTTCCGGACCCTCATAAATGCCGCCATCTATCTAGCTTATACCACGAAGATTCTGTTGGGGAATCTAAGAGATACACATTCAAGCTCTGTTGCATGTAGAACGGACATGGTTGTCAATCACGCGCATTCATAAGTGAGAATGATAATGAGGGTAATCTGACTCATAACATTCATCATATTCTTGGGTACGAATGAATATCTTGGAATAAGAATAAGAGAGATTTGAATAAAAGAAGATAGAATTGCATTAATACTTGAGGTACAGCAGAGCTCCACACCCTTAATCTATGGTGTGCAGAAACTCCACCGTTGAAAATACATAAGCAAAGAGTTCAGGCATGGCCGAATGGCCAGCCTCCCTAAACGTGATCAATGATCCCCTAAGATGAAGAATAAAACAAAACTGAGATCAAAGATGTCTAATACAATAGATAAATGTCCTATATATACTAGACTAGCTACTAGGGTTTACATGAGTAAGTAATTGATGCATAAATCCACTTCCGGGGCCCACTTGGTGTATGTTTGGGCTGAGCTTTATCATTCCACGAGCTAAGGCATTTCTTGGCGTTAAACGTTGAGTTATGACGTGTTTTGGGCGTTTAACTCCGGATCATGACGTTTTTCTGGCGTTTAACTCCAGACAGCAGCGTGTACTTGGCGTTTAACGCCAAGTTACGTCGTCATTCTTCGAATAAAGTATGGACTATTATATATTGCTGGAAAGCCCTGGATGTCTACTTTCCAAAGCCGTTGAGAGCGCGCCAATTGGAGTTCTGTAGCTCCAGAAAATCTATTTCGAGTGCAGGGAGGTCAGAATCCAACAGCATCAGCAGTCCTTTTGTCAGTCTTCTTCAGAGTTTTGCTCAAATCCCTCAATTTCAGTCAGAATTTACCTGAAATCACAGAAAAACACACAAACTCATAGTAAAGTCCAGAAATGTGAATTTATCATAAAAACTAATGAAAACATCCCTAAAAGTAGCTTAAACTTACTAAAAACTATATGAAAACAATGCCAAAAAGCGTATAAATTATCCGCTCATCACAACACCAAACTTAAATTGTTGCTTGTCCCCAAGCAACTGAAAATAAAATAGGATAAAAAGAAGAGAATATACTATAAGTTCCAAAATATCAATGAATATTAATTTAATTACATGAGCGGGACTTGTAGCTTTTTGTTTCTGAACAGTTTTGGCATCTCACTTTTTCCTTTGTAGTTTAGAGTGATTGGCTTCTCTAGGAACTTAGAATTTCGGATAGTGTTATTGACTCTCCTAGTTAAGCATGTTGATTCTTGAACACAGCTACTTATGAGTCTTGGTTGTGGCCCTAAGCACTTTGTCTTCCAGTATTACCACCGGATACACAAATGCCACAGACACATAACTGGGTGAACCTTTTCAGATTGTGACTCAGCTTTGCTAAAGTCCCCAGTTAGTGGTGTCCAGAGCTCTTAAGCACACTCTTTTGGATCACGACTTTAACCACTCAGTCTCAAGCTTTTCACTTGGACCTTCATGACACAAGCACATGGTTAGGGACAGGTTGATTGAGCCGCTTAGGCCTGGATTTAACTTCCTTGGGCCCTCCTATCCATTGATGCTCAAAGCCTTGGATCCTTGCTACCCTTGCCTTTTGGTTTTAAGGGCTATTGGCTTTTTCTTTTTCTTTCTAATTTTTTTTTTCCGCCATTTTTTTTTCGCAAGCTTTCTTTTTCACTGCTTTTTCTTGCTTCAATAATCAATTCATGAATTTTTCAGTTCATCAATAACATTTCTCTTTGTTCATCATTCTTTCAAGAGCCAACAATTTTAACACTCATAAACAACAAGATCAAAAATATGCACTGTTCATTCATTCATTCAGAAAACAAAAATTATTGCCACCACATCAATATAATTAAATTAAATTCACCAATAAATTCGAAAATTATGTACTTCTTGTTCTTTTGAATTAAAACATTTTTCGTTTAAGAGAGGTGAAAGACTAATGGATTTTATTCATAGCTTTAAGGCATGGTTACACACTAATGATCATGAAGTAGAAACACAAAACATAAATAAACATAGTATTAAAAACGAAAACAGAAAGAAATAAAGAGCAAGGAATGAATCCACCTGAGTGAGGGTGGCGCCTTCTTGAAGGTCCAATGGTGCTTTTTGAGCTCCTCTATGTCTTTTCCTTGCTTCTGTTGCATGATCCCTAGTGATTTTGGTGTTTTTAACATTATTTGCTCCCAAAAGTTGTGTGGAGGACAACTTATTCCCTGAGGTATCTCAGGAATCGTCTTGATTTGCATCCATATGTTCTAACCAACTGAGCTATTCCAGCTTACATATATAAGTCTTTCCATCTCCCAAGACTCGGAGGTGGAAGCTTTTGTCTTCCCTTTGAGGTTTCTCTGGCCTTAGGTGCCATTAATGGTAATGGGAAAGCAAAAAGCTATGCTTTTACCACACCAAACTTAAAATATTGCTCGCCCTCGAGCAAGAAAAGAAAGAAGAGAAGAAGAAGAAGAAGATAATGGAGGTGAGTGAGGGGAGAAGGATTCGGCTAGATGGGTGGGAGTGGGTGGGAAAGAGAAGTTAAATTGTAAAGGTAGGTGGGGTGTGTGGGGTAGAATGGGTAGCAGCAGGTGGTGAATGAGAAACAGAAGGGATGATCATGAATGGAAAGAGAGAGGGCGAGGTAGGTGGGGATCCTGTGAGGTCCACAGATCCTGAGGTGTCAAGGAATTCCATCCCTGCACCAAATAGGCATGTAAAATGCCTTGGCACACCATTCTGGCGTTTAAACGCCCATTGGTGCATGCTCTGGGCGTTCAACGCCCATGTGATGCATGTTTCTGGCGTTGAACGCCAGTTTCATGCTTGTTTCTGGCGTTCAGCGCCAGTTTGTCCTCTCTGTGCACCATCCTGGCGTTTAACGCCAGGTTGGTGCTTGTTTTGGGCGTTCAGCGCCAGAATGGTGCTCTGTTCTGGCGTTGAACGCCGGCCAGATGCACCTTCTGGGCGTTGAACGCCGGCCCGTGCATCCTCCAGGGTGAAAAATTTTTTTCTTCTGTTTTTGACTCTGTTTTTAATTCTTTTGATTTTTTCGTGACTCCTCATGATCATGTACCTAATTCAACACAAAAATAACACCAAAACAAAATAAAATAAAATTAGATAAATAAAATTGGGTTGCCTCCCAACAAGCGCTTCTTTAATGTCAATAGCTTGACAGTGGCTCTCATGGCGCCACAAGGTGATCAGGTCAATGTTGTATAGTTGCCAACACCAAACTTAGAGTTTGGATATGGGGTTTGAACACCAAACTTAGAGTTTGGTTGTGGCCTCACAACACCAAACTTAGAGTTTGACTGTGTGGGCTCTTCTTGACTCTGAACTGAGAGAAGCTCTTCATGCTTACTCTCTTTTGTCACAGAGGGATGGCCATGTGCTTGAAACACAAGATATTCTCCATTTAATTGAAGGACTAGCTCACCTCTATTGACATCTATCACAGCTCCTGCTGTGGCTAGGAAAGGTCTTCCTAGGATGATGCATTCATCATCTTCCTTCCTAGTATCTAGGATTATGAAATCAGTAGGGATGTAAAGGCCTTCAACCTTTACTAGCACGTCCTCTACTATCCCATGAGCTTCTCTCATGGACTTGTCTGCCAATTGTAATGAGAACAAGGCAGGTTGTACCTCAATGATCCCTAGCTTCTCCATTACAGAGAGTGGCATAAGGTTTATTCCTGACCCAAGATCACATAGAGCTTTCTCAAAGCTCATGGTGCCAATGGTGCAAGGTATTAAGAACTTGCCAGGATCTTGTCTCTTTTGAGGTAGAGTTTCCTGAATCCAAGTATCCAAATCACTAATGAGCAAGGGAGGTTCACTTTCCCAGGTCTCATTACCAAACAGCTTGGCATTCAGTTTCATGATAGCTCCTAAATATTGAGCAACTTGCTCACCAGTCACATCTTCATCCTCTTCAGAGGACGAATAATAGTCAGAGCTCATGAATGGCAGAAGGAGATTTAATGGAATCTCTATGGTCTCTGTATGAGCCTCAGATTTCTCAGGATCCTTAATAGGAAACTCCTTCTTGCTTGAAGGACATTCCAGGAGGTCTTCCCCACTAGGATTTTCGTCCTCCTCCTCCCTAATGCATTCGGCCACTTTGATTAAATCAATGGCCTTGCACTCTCCTTTTGGATTCTCTTCTGTATTACTTGGGAGAATACTGGGAGGAGTTTCAATAACTTTCTTACTCAGCTGGCCTACTTGTGCCTCCAAATTCCTAATGGAGGATCTTGTTTCATTCATGAAACTGAAAGTGGCCTTTGACAGATCAGAGACTATATTGGCTAAATTAGAATTATTTTTTTCAGAGTTCTCTGTCTGTTGCTGAGAAGATGATGGATATGGCTTACTATTATTCAGCCTATTGCGTCCACCATTGTTAAAACCTTGTTGAGGTTTTTGTTGATCCTTCCATGAGAAATTTGGATGATTTCTCCATGATGAGTTATAGGTGTTTCCATAAGGTTCACCTAAGTAATTAACCTCTGCCATGGCAGGGGTTTCAGGATCATAAGCTTCTTCAGAAGCTACCTCTCTAGTACTATTGGATGCATGTTGCAATCCATTCAGATTTTGAGAGATCATGTTGACCTGTTGAGTCAACACTTTGTTCTAAGCCAGTATGGCATTCAGAGCATCAATTTCAAGAACTCCTTTCTTCTGAGGGACCCCATTATTCACGGAATTCCTCTCAGAGATATACATGAACTGGTTGTTTGCAACCATGTCAATGAGTTCTTGAGCCTCTTCAGGCGTTTTCTTCAGGTGAATAGATCCACCTGCAGAATGGTCTAGTGACATTTTCGAAATTTCAGAGAGACCATAATAGAATATATCTAATAGGGTCCATTCTAAGAACATGTCAGATGGACATCTCTTGGTCAGCTGCTTGTATCTTTCCCAAGCTTCATAGAGGGATTCACCATCTTTTTGTTTGAAGGTTTGAACATCCACTCTCAGCTTGCTCAGCTTTTGAGGAGGAAAGAATTTATCTAAGAAGGCAGTGACCAGCTTATCCCAGGAGTCCAGGCTATCCTTAGGTTGTGAATCCAACCATATTCTAGCTCTGTCTCTTACAGCAAAAGGGAAAAGCATGAGTCTGTAGACTTCAGGATTAACTCCATTCGTCTTTACAGTATCACAGACCTGCAAGAATTCAGTTAAAAACTGATAAGGATCTTCAGATGGAAGTCCATAAAACTTGCAGTTTTGTTGCATTAATGCAACCAGTTGAGGCTTAAGCTCAAAGTTATTGGCTCCAATGGCAGGAATGGAGATGCTTCTTCCATCAAACTTGGACGTTGGTTTTGTGAAGTCACCAAGCATTCTCCTTGCATTATTATTATTATTATTTTCGGCTGCCATCTCCTTCTCTTGTTCGAAAATTTCTGAAAGGTTATTTCTGGATTGTTGTAATTTAGCTTCTCTTAATTTTCTCTTCAGAGTCCTTTCAGGTTCTGGATCAGCTTCAACAAGAGTGCCTTTATCCTTGTTCCTGCTCATAAGAAAGAGAAGAAAACAAGAAAAGAAAGAGGAATACTCTATGTCACAGTATAGAGATTCCCTTATGTTAGTAGAAGAAGAAAGAGGTAGAAGAATGAAGAAGGAGATTCGGATTTTTGGATGAGGAGAGGTGAAGAGAAGTGTTAGTAATTAAATAATTAAAATAGAAGAAGAAAAGAAAAGAAGATTTTCAAAAATAATTTTGAAAAAGAGGTTAGTAATTTTCGAAAATTAAAGATAAGATGAGATTAAAATTAAAATTTAAAACAAAAAGAATTTTTGAAAAAGAGAGGGAGAATTTTCGAAAATTAGAGAGGGAAGAGTAGTTAGGTGGTTTTGAAAAAGATAAGAAACAAACAAAAAGTTAGTTAGTTGATTGAAAAAGATTTTGAAATCAAATTTGAAAAAGATAAGAAGATAAGAAGTTAGATAAGATATTTTGAAATCAAATTTTGAAAAAGATAAGATAAAAGATAAAAAGATATATTTGAAAAAGATATTTTGAAAAAGATTTAATTTTAAAATTGACTTAACTAACAAGAAACTACAAGATAAGATTCTAGAACTTAAAGATTGAACCTTTCTTAACAAGAAAGTAACAAACGTCAAAATTTTGAACCAATCACATTAATTGTTAGCTAATTTTCGAAAATTGGATAAAAAGATAAGAAAAAGATTTTGAAAATATTTTGAAAAATAATTTTGAAATTTTCGAAAATTATAAAAAAAATGAAAAAGATATGATTTTTGAAAAAGATTTTGAAAAGATAAGATTTTTAAAATTGAAATTTTGACTTGACTTGTAAGAAACAACTAATTTTAAAAATTTTTGACCAAGTCAACCCAAAATTTCGAAATTTTGGAGGGAAATAAGGAAAAGATATTTTTGAAATCAAATTTTGAATGAAAAACACAAAAATGACCCAAAACATGAAAATTTTGGATCAAGACACAAGATGCATGCAAGAATGCTATGAATGTCAAGATGAACATCAAGAACACTTTGAAGATCATGATGAACATCAAGAACATAATTTTGAAAAATTTTGATGCAAAGAAAACATGCAAGACACCAAACTTAGAAATTTTTTAATGCATGGAAAATATGAATGCAAAAATGCTCATGAAAAACAACAAACACCACTAAACAAGAATTCATCAAGATCAAATAAGAAGTCTTGTCAAGAACAACTTGAAGATCATGAAGAACACTATGAATGCATGAGATTTTCGAAAAAATGCAAGAAAAAATTTTTAAAGCATGCAATTGACACCAAACTTAAAAATTGACTCAAGACTCAAACAAGAAACACAAAATATTTTTGGTTTTTATGATTTTATGATTTTTTTGTATTTTTATTATTTTTTTCGAAAATATTTTTGAAAAAACGAAAAATAAAAGAAAAATTTTTGAAAAAGATTTTTGAAAAGAAAATTACCTAATCTGAGCAACAAGATGAACCGTCAGTTGTCCATACTCGAACAATCCCCGGCAACGGCGCCAAAAACTTGGTGGACGAAATTGTGATCATATTTTTGTGCCTTTTGGTATCATTGTAAAATTATGGAATTTAAGAAATTGGCATGAGTGGACACAACTCCGTTCAACTAACCAGCAAGTGTACTGGGTCGTCCAAGTAATACCTTACGTGAGTAAGGGTCGAATCCACAGAGATTGTTGGTATGAAGCAAGCTATGGTCACCTTGCAAATCTCAGTCAGGCAGATTAAAATAGTTTATGGGTTTTCGAAAATAGAAATAATGAAAGGGATAAAGATACTTATGCAGGTTCATTGGTAGGAATTTCAGATAAGCATGTGGAGATGCTGTAGAGCTCTTGGACGCCTGCTCTCCTACTGCTCCTATTCAATCCTTCTTACTCCTTTCCATGGCAAGCTTTGTATAGGGGTTCACCATCAACTGTGGTTACTTTCATTCCTCACGGGGAAATATCCTGTGCGGCTGTCACTCGCACAGCTAACCAGTCTGGAGGCATCACCCATGGCTGATGGCTACATCCCATCCTCGCAGTGAAAACTATGCTAACGCACTCTGTCACAGTACGGCTAATCACCGGTTGGTTCCCGCTCCTACTCGAATAGAATCCCTCTTTTGCATCTGTCACTAATGCCCAGCAGGTTAAAGTTTGAAGCACGTCACGGTCATTCATTACCGGAATCCTACTCGGAACACCACAGACAAGGTTGGACTTTCCGGATTCCCAGGATCCTACTCGGAATACCACAGACAGGGTGAGACTTTCCGGACCCTCATAAATGCCGCCATCTATCTAGCTTATACCACGAAGATTCTGTTGGGGAATCTAAGAGATACACATTCAAGCTCTGTTGCATGTAGAACGGACATGGTTGTCAATCACGCGCATTCATAAGTGAGAATGATAATGAGGGTAATCTGACTCATAACATTCATCATATTCTTGGGTACGAATGAATATCTTGGAATAAGAATAAGAGAGATTTGAATAAAAGAAGATAGAATTGCATTAATACTTGAAGTACAGCAGAGCTCCACACCCTTAATCTATGGTGTGCAGAAACTCCACCGTTGAAAATACATAAGCAAAGAGTTCAGGCATGGCCGAATGGCCAGCCTCCCTAAACGTGATCAATGATCCCCTAAGATGAAGAATAAAACAAAACTGAGATCAAAGATGTCTAATACAATAGATAAATGTCCTATATATACTAGACTAGCTACTAGGGTTTACATGAGTAAGTAATTGATGCATAAATCCACTTCCGGGGCCCACTTGGTGTATGTTTGGGCTGAGCTTTATCATTCCACGAGCTAAGGCATTTCTTGGCGTTAAACTTTGAGTTATGACGTGTTTTGGGCGTTTAACTCCGGATCATGACGTTTTTCTGGCGTTTAACTCCAGACAGCAGCGTGTACTTGGCGTTTAACGCCAAGTTACGTCGTCATTCTTCGAATAAAGTATGGACTATTATATATTGCTAGAAAGCCCTGGATGTCTACTTTCCAACGCCGTTGAGAGCGCGCCAATTGGAGTTCTGTAGCTTCAGAAAATTCATTTCGAGTGCAGGGAGGTCAGAATCCAACAGCATCAGCAGTCCTTTTGTCAGTCTTCTTCAGAGTTTTGCTCAAATCCCTCAATTTCAGTCAGAATTTACCTGAAATCACAGAAAAACACACAAACTCATAGTAAAGTCCAGAAATGTGAATTTATCATAAAAACTAATGAAAACATCCCTAAAAGTAGCTTAAACTTACTAAAAACTATATGAAAACAATGCCAAAAAGCGTATAAATTATCCGCTCATCACTGTGACAGAGCACGTTGAACATTTTCACTGAGAGGATGGGACTGTAGCCATTGACAACGGTGATGTCCAACATACAGCTTGCCATGGAAAGGAGTAAGAAGGATTGGATGAAGACAGTAGGAAAGCAGAGAGACGGAAGGGACAAAGCATCTCCATACGCTTATCTGAAATTCTCACCAATGAATTACATAAGTATCTCTATCTTCACTTTATGTTTTATGTTATCCTCCATAACCATTTGAGTCTGCCTGACTGAGATTTACAAGATGACCATAGCTTGCTTCATACCAACAATCTCCGTGGGATCGACCCTTACTCGCGTAAGATTTATTACTTGGATGACCCAGTGCACTTGCTGGTTAGTTGTGCGAAGTTGTGATAAAGAGTTGAGATTGCAATTGTGCGTACCATGTTGATGGCGCCATTGATGATCACATTTCGTGCACCAGACTACTTGGTTGAAGTGATGATTTCTTTTCCAAGAAACTATTTTAGGGCCTTTCTCTAATTTGAATAAAATTTTTTGTGAACTTTCTTGAAGAATTTATTTTGGAACATGGTTTTTGAGCTACGAACACATAAGCATGTGATTTTTTAGCCTAATTGTGTGGTTACATCATATAACCACTTATTTTCATTCTTGTGTGTATTATTTTCTTTCTATGATTGTAATCTTTGATTTGTTTGATTCTTTATGTCCATTATTTTGTGTATGAATGCACATATATGATTGAGGCCACTGTTTCAATTAGCTCACTTACCCAAATAGCCTTACCTTTTATCTTCGAATGTTAGCCAACTTTGAGCCTATACTAAACCTATTTGTTCTTAATTTTAGTACATTACAAGCTTTAAAGCGAAAAACAATAAAATCCTTAATTTGGATCTTTGATTAGCTTAGGCTAGTGAGAGTGTTTATCATTTAAGTGTGGGAAATTTAGGAACATTGATTGGGATAAAAGAGTGTTTTTATATTTCTATTGAAAATATTGGGAATTGGGTACATACTCATGCTTGAATGTTAAACCATATGCATTCATACTCTTGTATATTTTAGTTTGAATAAAAAATGATGACAAAAAAAAGAAAAAAATATATTTATAGAAAGAAAAAGAAAGGCAATAAAAAGGGGACAAAATACCCGAAAGTGAAGTTCAATAATAATCAATGCATATGAGTTGTGATAAAAAAAGAGAATGCATGAGTGTGTGAAAAGGTGAGAATTATGGGTTGTCAGGTTTGTTTAGAATTTTATAGGTTGTTATATAGGTTAGGTGGGAAGTTTAGGTTAATCAAAGATGCAAATTTCAAGCTCACTTAGCCATATATAACCTTACCTTGACCTTGACTCCATTACTACCCTGTGGAAATTCCTCAAGATATTTGTATACATGCATTGAATAATTGTTGATTGTTAGATGAGAAACAAATGTTAGAAAGCATGATTAGAGGATAATTGAGTGAATCGACCCTCAAACACTATAGAGATTAGAGTGCAAACACTTCTGGTGAGGGTTCGATGCTCAATTCCTTTTTCTTGGCTTTCATGAGAATTCATGAATAATCATATTATCTTAGCTCTACTTGTTCATATATGTTCTTAGAGTTTGATTTACTTTTAACCAAGTAGGTAGTAGCATTTAGTTGCATTCATGTAGATAGATTGCATTCAATAAATGTCCATACCCCATTTCTTGTCTTTCTTTATGCTTAGCATGAGGACATGCTAATGTTTAAGTGTAGGGAGGTTGACAAACCAAAATTTTATGCTTTATATGCTTTTAAATTGCTAAATTTAATTCACCTTTCTCCCATTCGATTCCTTGATATGTTTGTTTGAGTGATTTAAGGTTTTGAAGGCAAGAATGACTTGAAGGAAATAGAAAAAAGCATGCAAAGTGGGAGAATTTATGAAGGAATGAAGGAATTGCTAAGCTGAAAATCCTGACCTCTTCACACTTAGTCGATCATAACTTAAGCTACAGAGGTCCAAATGAGGCAGTTTTAGTTGCGTTGGAAAGCTAACATCCGGGGCTTCAAAATGATATGCAATTTTTCATAGTTGACAGGACGTTTGGTAATGTGCACGTGTCGCAGGACCAGCGTGGGCCAATTTAAGCAACTCGTGGCCAGTGATCTCTAGCTCATTTTGGGCAGAATCTAACTCATTTCTGATGCTATTGAACCCAAGGATTGAAGGGGATTGAATAAGAGGAGTGATAGTTGAGTTTTCATCATGTTTTAGGTTAGGTTTCTAGAGAGAGATGCTCTCTCCTATCTCTAGATCTTAGGATTCTTCTTTCAATTTCTTCTTAGATCTAGTTTCTATTCTTACTTCAATTTAGTTTTCCTTTACTTTTATTTGTTCTATTATTTTAGTTTATTTTCTTCTCTAGTCAATTTTCCTTTATTTTGTCACTTTTATGTTCATGAACTCTTGTTGATTTTGATTTCCATTTAATGCAATCTTATCTTTCCATGTCTTTTGATGTTGATCTCAGTTGCTATTATTGATTTCTTGCTTATGATAGTTATAGCTTTTATTATTTCTTGCATCTTATGATGATTACTTTTATTGCACTCTAGGTATTTGATGAAATGTTTCTTTTAGTTATGAGTTAGATTTCTCTCCCCTTGGCTTGGGTTGCGTAATTTCCCAATTTCAACTCTTAGTTCATCAATTTTATCTTCTTTACCAAGAAGATTTGATGTTTGATCTTTAATTTCAAGGGAACTCAATTCTTGCTCTATCCAATCCAATTCTTCATAAGGGATATGCTTTGGAGGATGTGCACTTTCCTCCTTAACATCAACTTCAATCTTGTTGGAGGGATTTTCTATGACCTTAGATTCCCATGGAGACTCCGCATCTCCCAAATCTTCAACCACTTCTTCCTTTTCATCATTAATCATAGGTTCCTCCATTTGTTCCAACACAAAGTAACAATCCTCATTTTCCACCAAGGTTTCCACTCTCTCCTTCATGCTATGCTCTTCAACTAATTCTCCACATGTGGCCATGGGAGTTCCTTGAGTGCTCAAGCATTGGGAGGCTAATCGATTTACCACATTATTCAAGGCAGCCATGGATTCTACTACCTCCCTTTGTATTTCTCTTTGTTCATGAAGGCATAAAATGAGAGGATCATCTATTGAGGCTTGGTGTAGATAGGAGGGTTCATTATTTTGGAGGAAGGATTCATAATAGGAAGGTGGTTCTTCTTGGTAGGGTTGTGGCGGTTCAACTCTCTCCAATGATTCCACTCGTTGCACAATATATTCCATGGTGGCTTGTAGCCGGTCCATTAATTCCTTGAGGTGATCTCTTGACTCTTGTTCTAACTTCCTAAGGTAAGCAAGATCATCTTGCTCTTGGATTTATGGACATGAATATTCTTCCATGGGAGGTTGTGGTTGAAAGTAAAATTCATCTCGTGAGTGGAAATTTGCATACATTGGAGGTGGTTCATCTTGGTTATAGTATGGAGGTGGTTCTTGGAAGTGTAGAGATTGTGGTGGTTCCATATATGGTTCATATGGCTCAAAAGGTGGTTGGTGTGATGGATATGGAATAGGGTCATATGAAGATGTTTGGTGAAAAAAGGCTTGGGAGTATAGCTGATGGCTATGTTAAGGATATGGCTCATAGGCATATGTGGTGGTTCTTGATAGTCACAAGGAGATTCACCATAGCCATTTGATTGGTACGCATCATAGAATGGCTCTTGTTCATAGTGCATTGGTGGGGGTTGTTGCCATGAGGATTGATCACATACATATGGCTCCTCCCACCTTTGATTATCTCATCCTTGGTGCATATCTTCATTTTAGCTCCCATTGTCTACAACATAGTTAGAACCAAACTCATAGCCAAAGTGAGAATTCACAGTGAAGAGAGAAAATAAGATCAAAAGCTAACAAGAAACAATGAAACAAAGTTTTAAAACTAGCAAAAATTAACAAGCAATCCAAAAATCAAGCTATTCACAATATTCACATATATACAATAACTAATAACAAGGCACACGTTTGTCATTCCCCGGCAACGGCGCCATTTACATGAATGAATTTTTGATGGTTTAGAATTCACAAATAATTCTCGTTGCAAGTATAGTTTCTAAACTAACTAAAATCCTTTCATACAAAAAATTGTTTGTCACAAGTAACAAACCCCTAAAAATAATAACCGAAGTATTCAAACCTCGGGTCGTCCCTCAAAGGAATTGCAGGGATGTGTTCTTGTTATTGGTTATGAGATGTATATTTTGGGGTTTTGAATAAGGAACAAGAAAAGTAAATGGCAAGAAAGTGAATGAACTCAATGTAAAAAGCTCTTAGCAAGGTTTAGCCTCTTTTGCCTGAACTCACAAGTTTGAAGGTTTTTTCTATCTAAGTGGCTGAATCGGTTCATTTTATTTTTGCTTAACTTTCATTAAGTCACTTAGATCATGAGGTTTTCAATTCTTGTTTCAACTTGTGAGTTTCATGCCTCATTGGAATTTGGTGTTTGAATGTTCTTTGGCTTACTTATTTCTTTATATTTCTAACTTAGTCAACACCAAATTGTTTTAATTTATGCCAATTACTTGTGATTGATAATTACTTGATTTTGTGCTCTACACATACATGTGCATCACCTGTTTTGGCATCTTGAACTTTTGAGAAGTGAATAGAGACTTGTTTGTTTTGAAATTTTTGAAACTTTTTGGAATTAAGGAAGTTGTGACTATGCACCTAACTTTTGATTTTTCTTCCATTTATTTTACTAACTTTTCCTTTTTTTTACATAACATTTAACTTTTGTTTTCTTTTTCAACTAACTTTTTCTTTTCCTTCACCTAACTTTAAATTTTCTTTTCTCATTCAATTAACCATTTTCCTTTTTACTAACATTAACTTTTAACTTTTAACTTTCTTTTTATTTTCAACTAACACTAACTTTTTAACCGTTTTCTTCTCTTCAACTAACTTTTGACTTTTCCTTTCCTTTTCAACTAACTTTCCTTTTACCTTTTAACTGTATTCTTTCTTTTTGTGCATAGCAGCAATGCTCTTTCCTTCTTTTATTCTTTGATAAACAAGCAAGTTTACTTTCTTAGATTCATTTATTTGATTGGAGGTTGCTTCTGTTTGCTTTCAACTTGAATCTCATGCATGCTTCCATTCAAATATACATTATTTGTTCACTTCATATATATATATATATATGCTGTTTTGTGATTCAGTTTTCTGCTTATGAGCATCTGAGGAGGAGGAGGCCTAGCATGATGAACCGGAGGAAGCTTAGCGTGATGAGCCGGAGGAGGCATGGGACAGTAGAGGTGATGCAGTGACGACTCCTTCGACTCCGCATGATCTTGAGCACCGAGGATGGTGCTACATCTTAAGTGTGGGGAGGTTGTGCATCTTCAGCAAGCACATTTTGGGTGACAAGCTTCATTCCGAACACTTTTAGTTTAGTTTCTTTTTATACTTTTTAGTTGTTTTGTATATATTTTATCTTTTGAAAACCTTTTTACTTAGTTTATTGCACTTTCTTAGTTTATTGCACTTTTTAATTTTTCTTGTACATAACTTAGTATTATATTGTAGTTATGCATATTTTTGCATTTTTCTCTTAATCTGGGCTTTTACATATGCTTTTTAGTTTTTTAGCTATGATTGTGATTTTGGATGATATGATGATTGCACCTAGTTTGATTTCCTATACATTTGGTATTTTGGTTTGATTAAAATTAGGAATTAAACTTAGGATTTTTAACTTTTTCCATCCAATCACATTATATACATATAGAATAAATGTTAGTCAAATTAATGAAATTTCATTGAAACTTGCATGATTTATACATTGTGGAATATGGTTTTTGAGTTGAAGAACATTCAACTTGTGAGATTTTGAGCCTTATTGCCTGGTTACACGATTTGACCACTTATTTCATTTTTTGTGTGTTGCTCTTCTCTATGATTGCAATCTTTGGTTTGTTTAATTCTATATATCCATTATTTAATGTATGATATGAAATTATATGATTGAAGCCATTATTTATTTATAACTCACTTAACCCAAATAGCCTATCATTTCATTCACCTTTGTTTGCCACTTTGAGCCTATGAATACCCCCCTTTTTGTTCTTTATTTTGCCACATCGTTAACCTTAAGCGAAAAACAATGAAATGTCTTTTATTTGAATCTTTGAGTAGCTTAAGTTAGTGAGTGTGTGTGATATTTAAGTGTGGGGAAGATGTGGGAAACTTGGGTTGATGAAAATGTGTTTTATTCTTGTTGAAATTTTTTTTTTGGAAATTTGGGTGCATACTCATGTAATATTATAGAAACCATATGCATTGATGAATTGGTATAAATTATGTTCTTGAAAAAAAAAAAAAGAAATAAAAAAAAGGAAATAATGAAAAGGGGACAAAATTACCCCATGAGAAATTCAATAATAATCAATGCATATGTGATTGAATTTGATGCATGAGTGTGTGTATGGATGTAAAAGTGAGATCATGGGTAGCTACGTTTGATATTAGAAGTTTATAGGTTGTGTGTGTGTTAGGTGATAATTTAGACTAATCAAAGATTCAAATGCAAGTTCACCTAACCATATATACATCCTTACCTTTAACCTTAACCCCATTACAACCTTAAAATGACCTCATGATTTTTGCATATGTGCATTAAATTTTTGTTGATTGGTTAGATAAAGAACAAACTTTAGAATGCATGATTAGAGGAAAATTGAGTGGATTGACCCTAAACATTCGAGTGATTAGAGTGCATATACATATCCGGTGAGGGTTCAATCACTCAATTCCATATTTCCACATTTGATCATTGTTATCTTGCAAGTTTGTTAAAATCTTTTATATGACTCAATTCAATTGTGAATGTGATTTGGTTATAATTGCTTTAGTCCTTGATTTTGTATGGATGCTTCCTTGGAAATTGATTTACTTGGACTAATTAAATACATAAAGATAGTTAGATAGTATAAGGTATAATAGTTACATACATATAGGTAGATTGCATATAGATAATTACATTGAATAAATTGCTTACCCTTTTGATCATTCTCCTTTGATAGTTATTAGCATGAGGACATGCTATTGTTTACGTGTGAGGAAATTGATGAGTCCATATTTGATGATATATTTTGGTATGATTTGAGTGGATTTCGTCACATAAACTCACACTTATTCACCAAAATAGCGTACTTTTGTGTTATCTCCCTAATTTGATCCTAAATGTGAAAACATGCTATTTTGTGCTTAATTTAATAACTTTTATCCCTCTTTTATCCCATTCGATACCTTGATGGTTTTGATGTGTGATTTCAGGTGTAATAGGGTGGAATGGCTTGATAAGAGTGGAAGAAAAGCATGGAATTGGGAGAAAACATGAAGAAATCAAAGGAGAAGCACACACTGGCGTGTGCGTGCGCACAACCTTCTGTGCGTATGCACAAGAACCACAAAGCCATGTGTGCGTACACACGACCTCCTGTGCGAACGCACAAGAAAAAAATCAGCAAATGTGCGGACGCACCAGCGCGTGACTGAGTTAATAGAAATCACTGGGGGCGATTTCTGGGCCTCCAGGGCCCAATTTTTGGACTTTCTGAAGCTGATTAAAGCCATATAAAAGGGACCCTCTTTCCATGTGAAAGGGGGAGCAATTAGGGTGAGATTAGCATTATGTAGGTTGTATTCTAGAGAAAGAAGCTCCCCCTTCTCTCTAGAATTTAGGGTTCTTAGTTTACTTTTCTTGTAATTTTCCTTTTAAATTCTTGCTTTCATCTAGTTTCCTTTATGTTTCTATGCTTTCTTGTCTTTATCATCTTCATCTCTCTTGTCATTTTCTCTTTTATGTCATTTTCCATTTTATGAATACTTTGTTGCTTTTAATTCTAATCAATGCAATTTATGTTTCATGCTTCTTTGTCATTTATTTGAGTTGTTATTTCCATTTTCATGCAATTGGTAGTTATAGAATTTATTTTTATTGCCATTTATGATATTTTTCCTTTTATGCATGCTAGGTGTTTGATAAAATGTCTCTTATAGTTTTTTACTTAGTTTTTCCCATTCTTGGCTTTGAATTAGATAATTAGGTGATCTTGAGTCATAGATGTCCATTTGATCTTGTGCTTAGGAATGTTAATTAATTTTGTTTCCCTTGACGCTAATCTTTTACTAAGCCAATTAGTGAGTTGATTAGGACTTAGGGATTGAGATTAATTATGCCTAGTTGACTTATCCTCGATGTAGGGTTGACTAATTGGGATTAATTCTTAGCAATTATCATGTTTGTGGTCTATGATTATGATGGGAATCCTCAATTCCCCAATCCTTGCCAAGAGTCCTTTTTGTCACTTGAATTCTATTTTTGATATTGCTTGCTTTGAGTTTTAATTTCCTTGCATGCTAAGTTACTTTCTTGCCTTTTCATTTCATTCCTTGCCATTTACATCTCTTGCATTCTAATTTCTTGCCAATTGCAATCATCCAACCCTCATTTCCCCTAACAGCCAATAACATGACACTTAATTGAAACTCTTAGAGAAGAAGACCCGGGATTTAAAACTCCTGGTATTTTTTGTATTGATTGTGACATCCTATGGATTAATTTGATTAGGATCAATTGTTGGTTTGGAGCTATACTTACAACGGAAAATTATATTTTGTGAAAAATCCGAAACCACATTTGGTTCCTTATCACACACCTAGGATTTTCTTGGGTCTTTGTTAGCCTGGCGTGTTACACCTTCGTTCCCATGTAGCACGCCCAGGCCTTTGTCGTCCTCTTCCCTTTTCTGGAAAGTTGAACCAGTGTGGCACGCCTAGGGTCTGGCGTGCCACGCCTGTTTGTGTGCTTGGTTCCTTCATTGGCGTGCCATGCCCAAAACTCAAGTGGCACGCCCAGGTCTTCTTCTTAAATGTTGGTGATGCTGGCATGCCACACCTGAGGCTCAAGTGGCACGCCCAAGTAAGGAATGATAGCTGGCGTGCCACGCCTTCGACATCAAGTGGCACGCCCATATGGTTGGCCTCCTATCTCCCTTTCTGGAAAATATAATTGGCAATCCATACCCAGGGTCTGGCGTGCCATGCCCATAGTTCCTCTATGTTCCAGTAGCTGCCATGCCAAGGCCAGCATTCAAGTGACACACCCAGATAAACAATGAGAGTTGGCGTGCCACGCCTTGGTACTCAAGTGGCACGCCGAAGTAAAGATGAGAGCTTGGCGTGCCACGCCTTCGATCTCAAGTGGCACGCCCAGTATTTCTCGCCCTTTTCTACCATTGGCGTGCCACGCCTGAATGCCCAAATTGCACGCCCAAGTGATGGTTGAGGGCTGGCTGCCACGCCTTCAACATCAAGTGGCACGCCCAGCTTTATTTGGCCTTCTCTAGCCCTGGTGTGCCACACCTGGGTCTTCAAGTGGCACGCCCAAGTGATGGTTGGGAGCTGGCGTGCCACGCTTTTGACATCAAGTGGCACGCCCAGCCTCACTTGGCCTTTTCTAGACATTGGCGTGCCACGCCTGGGTCTTCAAGTGGCACGCCCAAGTGATGGTTGATGGTCCTGGCGTGCCACGCCCTTCTTGTGGCTGCTAGCATTGCTCTCTGGAAAATTGTACCAGCGTGCCACGCCCATGTACTTTCATGGCGTTTGCTTCAAGTGGCACGCCAGTTTCACACGGTCAGCTCTGTTTTGTTGTTTTCTTCCCTTTTTATTGCACTTTTCACCTGAAATTCAACACAAACCCATTTCAAAGCAATGTACCATAATAATTATCATTTGGCTCATGAAATTGCATTGAAATAATGAATATATGCTCTTTTTATGGTCCTTTTACATAGGTACAAAGGGTAAATGATGCAAGTCATCACAACACCAAACTTAAGCTTTGCTTGTCCCAAGCAAATCAATGTGAGTTGCTCTTAAATAAATTGAGACTTCAACCATGAATAAGTGCATTCATCACCAAGAACAAGGCTAAGTATTAACACATGCATGAGTATTGTTGTTTCAATGCGACAATGAACTCCTAGACTCTTAAGGATTTTTCAAGCGTTTGTTTTAGGTTCCCTTTTTATTGATTGTCACCATGAAGTAGCAAGAGTTGCTTCTTTTTCTTTTCTTTTCAATTGACAACGACTCTAAGTGTTTTGTCTCAAGATGACCCTTTAGCTTAGGCTTTCAATTAGCACTCCCAAACCAGTTGGTTTTAGGGTGCTAGGTGTTGAAACACCTCTAAGAATTCACTTACCCAAGTCTCTCTTCTTGACACATCTTCACCATAAGCATCTACTAGGATCTTTGATTCTTTTGAGTTAAATGAGTGCTTCCTTTTAACCTAGCAGGTGATGCTCAGAGCCTTGGGTCTTTCTGTTGCTTACTACTTCTTGGTTCTATAGATATTCAAGGGACACCCTTAGATTTTACTTGTCACTTCCTCTAAGTCTAGTTACTCATCATGACTCATTTTTTTTAATTCATTCATGTTCCTACACTTAATTCCTCTATCTCCTGGTTTTGAACACCCTTACTTGGTCTTAATCTCTTTTACTCTTGTTTTTGCAACAACTCACCATAGACTCTTATGGCAACAAACTACTTATTTTATTTTTGATGATCGTAAAACTTAACAACATTGCATTTTCTTTCTTAAAAACATAAAAGACTCATAAAAGAAAATTCATGAAACATAAACTATCCTAACATTGCAACCTACTATCAAACAGAAATTTAAACATAAAGAAAACTAAGCAGAATTCAGAAATTTGAAAGGAATGTCAACCATGGGACTTAACAACCTTGAGCAACTTCAGTTCATTGGCCCTTTTCCTTTGTCCTTATTTTTGGAAGGGGAGGAGTCATCACCATTCTTCTTGGAGGATCCTTCTTGTGCCTTTGTGTCTTTGGGCTTCCAAAATCCCAGCCTCCTCATGTAGTTCCTCTCATCCTCTTTATGCTTAGCCAGATTTTCCTCTTGTCTCGTGCATAGCTCCTCCATTCCTTGCATGAACGTTGGGTATCCGGGGTTCAAGGTAGCCACAGCATTGCACAAGTAATTCAGCTTCGCTTGTGTGTTGATATCATATTGCCTCCTTGAAATGGTCCTAGCATCATAAAGATGCTTGAACTCAGCAAGGTTCCTCTAATGCCATTTGTTTTGCTCCACTATTTTATTGAGTGCACCTTGCATTTGACCCCAGTCACATTGTTCTTGCTGCTCCTTCAATTGTTCCATACTTCCTTGAAGTTGTTGTATGTTCTCATTCATGTGGTCCTATTATTGTTGTTGCTGTTTGAGTTGGTTGACATCCTCTCTCAGGTGGTGTATGTCTCCTTTCATTTGGTGTATGTCTCCTTGCAACTGCTGCCAATTGACACCTTCAATAAATTGTTGGTAATGGTAGTATGGTGGTGGTTGAAGTGCTAGGTGAAGTGGTTGATCTTCAGCTTCTTCTTCTTGTTGAGGTTGCCTGTGTGGTTCGTGAGCATGAGCTCTATGTTCCCTAGACCTTTGAAATGGGTTAACAGCTACCACCTTGGCCATCTTCTTAGCAGTTATAGGCTTGTCTTGCTCCACCATGAGTTCATCAATAATCTTCTCAACCCTTGCTTCATCACATAGCCATTGGATGATGCTGGAGAATGCCAACCTTGAGCTATCTTTGGTGCTTTTCATTATTTTATTGATGTTGTTGGCAATCATCTCCCCAACATTGACATTTTCTCCCTTCATTATGCTGTATATGAGCACAGCTCTTTCTTTAATTACCTCTGAAGTGTTGGATGTGGGAATTAGAGACCTTCTCATAAAGTCTAGCCACCCTCTAGCTTGGGGGCTCAAATCTCTTCTCCTCAGCTGGTTAGGTCTCCCATCCTTGTCATTAATCCACTGTACATGGGTCCTACTACTTCATCCTTTCTTCATAACTCCGGGTGGAGTTTGTTTTTCTTACCATCAATATTCTGTCTATGTTAGAGGGGCTATAATCAATGGCTTTCCCCCTAACATAGCTCAGATATCCATAAGGCTTCCCAGGTTGGGGCACTGCATTGGCATAGAGTTCTCTGACCAAGCTTTCCACCACCTTCCTTGGTGGGTTACACAAGAGTGCCCATCCTCTATTTTTGATTTCCCAGCTGATCTCGAGGTGCTCATTTCTACCAAGTTGGAAGCTAACTTCGGGAATGATTTGCCTCTCACTCACCCAACTATAAAATTGGTTTTGGTTGAATGATGAGAGGAACTTGTATTCATTGTAGCTTACTGAGGATTTTGAAGTTGGTTCCTTGGTGGTGAGAAAAGAAGTGGGAAGGGTTGAAGAGATAGGAAGAAGGGGTAAGGAACAAGGAGTAAAGCAAGGGTTTGCTCTACAACACCAAACTTAGGACTTGATTGTCCCTAATCAAGTAGAAGAAAAGAGAAAGAAAAGAGAGGAAAGGGTTCTTTCGCATGAGAACGTTGGGTGGGTTGAAGTGTGAAGAGTGGTGGGAAGTGTTTGGCTTTTATAGTGGTGAGAGGTGCTGGCTCGAAGGGATGGTTATGGTGGGATTTAAAAGCAATTCATCCTTTCCACTTGGGAAGTGGCACCTAGTGTGGAAAGAGGCGCCAACCCTTCTTTTCTTTTGATTTTCTGTATGTGTTGAATTCCAAAGTGCAAGTACACTTTGACTCCTTTCTTGATGTGCTATCAATCATGTGGTCCCCATCCTCTATTCTGAAAGTGAAAACCGAAACACCATAAGTAAAAAGAACCCTCTTTATATTCCTTTTCATAACATATAATTGAAATGCATTTGGTGAGTGTCCCTTGGGACACCAAACTTAATGTCCTTGCATCTAATAAATTGGGTTTATCATTTAACATTTAATGCGTTCATAAAGGTGAGATATATTCATTTTTTTTCACATTCTTTAATTCCTTCTGAACACATTAAAGGGACCTTGTATGCATAGCCAATTTACTTAAAGCATTCAGATTAAAAACATGTTGGGTGGTTCACTCGGAAACTGTCTCTCAACAATTTCCTACTGACAAGTGTACTAGATTGTCATCAAGTAAAAACTCACAGTAGAGTGAGGTTGAATCCCATAGGGACTGGTTGGTTGATCAATGTTAATTGGTGAATTGTACTAGTTGAGCGAAATCAGATTTGGTTGCGAATTGCATAAAGTAAATTTGCCAGGAAAGTTAAATTGCAAGAAATTAAATGTGCAGAAAATAAATTGCAAGAAATTAAATGACAAAAACTTAAATTGCATGAAATTAAATCGGAATAGAGAATAAGCATGAAACTAAAGAGCAGAATATAAAAGAATGGGTAGATCAGAGATGGGGATTCATTGGGTTTTGGGAGATATTGAACTCTCCGGATCAAATCATTTTCATCGCTTCCTCATTCAATGCATTCATTAACATTGCTTGGCAATCTTAGATGATTGGATCTCAATGTCTTGGCTCACCAATCACTCTAAGCATGATTGGATCTCAATGTCTTGATTTAATTGCTCATAAGAAGAGTTGAAGTTCGGTCACTGATTATACCACACAAATTTATAGATTAAAGTATTGGTAGGATTAAATGTCATAATATCCGTCCAACCCCCATTCTAATCCAATGTGAGAAAGCAATTCTAGCATGAATTCTTCATCCCTCTCTCAAGGATCCGAAGAATTCCAATTATGGATAGCTTCTCTCTCAAGAGAACTATCCAATTGAATTAAGACTGAAAGCTTTCTAACAAAAATCAACAGAAAAGAAAGAAGAAGAATAAGAAAACTACTATTGATCCATTGAATTACAATAGAGCTCCCTAACCCAATAAAAGGGGTTTAGTTGTTCATAGCTCTCAAATTGGAAAATGAAATTGAAAGAGACATTGCTCCAAATTGAAGAATTACCGAAAACTCAATTCCACCAAAAAATTCCAAAAAATGAAGTAAAGGTAAAAGTCCTCTTCTAACTTGAATTCTAAGCTATTTATACACTTTCTTCCATTGCTCTTCAATCTCTGAATTGGGCTTTTGGCTTTGATGGAGTTGGGTTCAAAAAATTGGCTCAAATTGGTTTCCCTTGATGTTGAGAAGAGATCTGTTTGAATTGTACGTTCTGATGCTTCACGTTGGAATCAACGTTTGATGGCCAACGTTGACTCAAATGCCTTTCAGAAGAACAACCAGAAAAACCAAGTACTTTGCTGTCATTGGCATTTGACTCAACATTGGAGGGCTAATGTTCTGCTTACCCACGCGTATGCGTACCTGACGCGATTGCGTACTGTACGCGTTTGCATGGATTCTCAAAAGTTAAGGTCACGCGTTTGGGGTCCAACGTTGCCTATCCACGTGTACGCATCAGCTATGCGTGCGCGTGGATTGTCAAAAATCCCAATCCACGCGTACGCGTGTAGCACGCGTACGCGTCACTGTAATTTTTCAGAATCTCCAGAAAACTCATTTCTTTACAACGTTGGGGGTAACGTTGGATGTCCATCGTTCCCTCCAATGTGAGCACAAAAAATTATGCAGAGAATTGCTTGCTTTCCTTCCAACATTTGAGGCAACGTTGGTGGTCCAACTTGGCCACCAACGTTGCTTCTTCTTCATCTTTTCCATGCTCCTTCTTCAACTTCTCTCCATGCCTTCCTTCACCTGTCATCAACCAATATATGCATCAAAGCCTTGCTAAAGTCATGAGAATTCTCATCATTCTTAGCACACAAGTAATTATAGCATAATTCTCATGAAATTGCATCAAATTAATCATAGTTGGATGAATCTAGGTATGCATGAATTTCTACCCAATTTGCTTACATACAACTCAAGAAAAGTGCATAAAACCTATTAAAACAAAGAAAAAGGCCAGTGAAACTAGCCTAAGATGCTCTCGCATCACAACAACAAACTTAAATCTTGCTAGTCCCTAAGCAAGTACTGAATTATTAAGAAGAAAGAATGAAACAACAGGGGATGTTCATATCAGCAAGTCATTATTATTAGCTAATCGTGTTTTATGCAGAAAAATGCAGTAAATCACTTCTTATTGATCTTTAGGCATAGAATGTCTCCTTCAAGTATTAATTAACATACTGCTATGACCTCTTGTTATTCACTCATCCTTGGTAGTTGCTTTCCATTGTTTTCTTTTCCTGTAAACTTTAGCTCAGTGTCATGTGTTGTGGCTGTTTATTAGTTTTTTTGTACTCAACACATATTCACTACAGACACTTGGCTCACAATTCTTCTTAAGACATTGGTGCCTAGCACCTCTTTGGGTTACTAAATATCTTGTAACTAGGTTGCTCTTGATAATGGACTTTTGGTTGATAATCCCGGGTTAGTTAACCCAAGTTATCAAGGGTTAAAGCACTCCATAGAACCTAATCATCCAAGCAGATCCTAGTACAAAGACACCATAGGCATATGTCCTAAGGTCCAAGCTACCGGTGTCTAGCCTTATTCGTTGCTTCCTTTTGTTTTTGTTGCCACTTTTGGCTTTTCTTTTTCTTTCTTTTTGTTTATTTCTCTTTCACCCAAGGACTTTTATTTGCTAAGATTCATAGACAGCATGCTAGTTTTCACTAGAAGGAGCACAATCTATCCTTTTATTCATTATAAGTGAGCTACGACACAATCAAACATATATACCACTACTTACTGTTATTTTACTTTTTGCTAAAAAGGAACTATTCCACTTCTAGTTCAAAAATTTCTTTTATTTCAATTGAAAATACTAAGGGGACAAGACAAGCATTCAAACAAGTGAAAGTGAAAGCGCACACACCTAGGCTAACATATTCACTTATTGCAACTTAAACACACAGGATAGAAAATGATTTCAACTAACAGTTGACTATTAACATGGGCGCATTCAGACTTCCAATTTACACATTTTAAAGTAGAAATGGTCGGGTGACAATACAACCTCTTGAAGCCCAGTTACTTCCTCTCTGTCATCACCATCTTTGGTTTTTGTGTCATTCTTTTTCTTCATAGCTGATGGTGTCTATTCCTTCCAAGAGATTGATTGAATTCCTGCAAATTTATTGGAAGTTGCTTGTTCCCCAAGCACTTGAGAAATTGTTAGCATGCATGTATATTTGTAGGCTTTTGAGCTTAGATGTGTGTGTGAACACCAACTTAGTTTCTTGCCTCATGCAGCAATTTAGGTATGCAGAAAACATCAAGTGCTTTTATTTAAGAAAGTAAACTATGGACCGTAAAACAACTATGAACTAGATAATAGAATAAAAACTAGAAAACAAACAACCTTTGAGTAATTTCTCTTATTGCTTGGAGCTGATAACTAGTTATGCTGAGGGTGCAATGTGTTTTTAATGAATTCCATGGTGGAACACCAAACTTAGAGTCACACATTCAACCTTAAAAGTCTTTGGTGTGCAACACCAAACTTAGCTCCTTGTAATGTAGAAAAACCTTCTTACCTCTCTTATTGACAAGCTATGAAAATAGAATTACCTTTGGTTGGGTTGCCTCCCAACAAGCGCTCTTTTAACGTCACTAGCTTGACGATTAACTCTCTCAGTTGAGTCTGTATTTTGTCTTAGGCCTTTCCTTCATATTACCAAAATAGTGCTTGAGACTTTGTTCATTTATAGCGAAGGACTCCTGTGACTTTTCTTCCATAATTTTTATATATCCATATGGAGAAACCTTGGTGATAAGAAAAGGGCCTGACCACCTTGATCTTAATTTCCCAGGGAAAAGTTTCAGTCAGGAGTTATAAAGTAGCACCTTCTGTCCTTCCTCAAAGCTTCTTGGTGTAATCTTGAGGTCGTGTTTTTCCTTTGCCTTTTCCTTGTACAATTTGGCATTTTCATAGGCTTGGGATCTAAATTCTTCCAATTCTTGCAGTTGCAAGAGTCTCCTTTCATGGCTATCGAAATTCAACAACTTGAGAGCCCAGAAAGCCTTGTGTTCAAGCTCTACTAGCAGGTGACAAGCCTTACCATAAACCAGTTGATATGGAGACATGCCAATTGGTGTTTTAAAGGCTATCTGATATGCCCAAAGAGCATCATCCAGCTTCATTAACCAGTCTTTTCTTGAAGCTCCCACCATCTTTTTCAGGATCCTTTTTAGCTCTCTGTTGGATACCTCTTTCACTCCATATCTCAGAAGGAGGGTCTCTAGTGGCCTGTTGCAAAAATGGCTTCCTCCATCACTGATGAGTGCTTTGGGAACTCCAAAAGGGCAAAAGATATTCTTTCTGAGGAAGTTCAGGACCACTTTGTTATCATTTGTAGGGGTTGCAATGGCCTCCACCCATTTGGACACATAGTCCACTGCCAGCAAGATATAGTTGCTTGTGTATGAAGTTGGGAACGATCCCATGAAGTCAATCCCCCATACATCAAACAGCTCAAGTTATAGGATGAATTGCTGTGGTATCTCATTCTTCTTAGGCAGATTTCCAGCCCACTGACATTCATTATAGCTCTTCACTAGCTCTCGTGCATCTTTGAAGATAGTGGGCCAAAAGAATTCGCACTGCAAGACTTTTGTTGTGGTTCTTTCTCCTCCAAAATGGACTCCAAAGCAAGAACCATGACAATTCCATAAAACTTCCCTTCCTTCCTCCTCTGAAATACATCTTCTGAGAAATTCATCGGAGCATTTTTTGAATAAGTATGGCTCATTCCAAATGAAATACTTTGCATCATTGATGAGTTTCCTCTTCTGATGCTTGTTGATTGATGAGCGGATAATTTGTACGCTTTTTGGCATTGTTTTTAGTATGTTTTTAGTATGATCTAGTTAGTTTTTAGTATATTTTTTTTAGTTTTTAGTTAAAATTCACTTTTCTGGACTTTACTATGAGTTTGTGTGTTTTTCTGTGATTTCAGGTATTTTCTAGCTGAAATTGAGGGACCTGAGCAAAAATCTGATTCAGAGACTAAAAAGGACTGCAGATGCTGTTGGATTCTGACCTCCCTGTACTCGAAGCGGATTTTCTGGAGCTACAGAAGCCCAATTGGCGCGCTCTCAATGGCGTTGGAAAGTAGACACTCTGGGCTTTCCAGCAATATATGATAGTCCATACTTTGCCCAAGATTTGAAGGCCCAAACTGGCATTCAAATTCACCCTCAGAATTCCCAGCGTTAAACGCCGGAACTTGCACCAAAATGGGAGTTAAACGCCCAAACTGGCACTAAAGCTGGCGTTTAACTCCAAGAAGAGTCTCTACACGAAAATGCTTCATTGCTCAGCCCAAGCACACACCAAGTGGGCCCGGAAGTGGATTTTTATGTCATTTACTCATCTCTGTAAACCTTAGGCTACTAGTTTTCTATAAGTAGGACCTTTTACTATTGTATTGAGATATCTGGGTAGTTATCTTTGTTCTGATGCTATCTTAGATCATTGGGAGGCTGGCCATTTGGCCATGCCTAGACCTTGTTCTTATGTATTTTCAACGGTGGAGTTTCTACACACCATAGATTAAGGTGTGGAGCTCTGCTGTACCTCGAGTATTAATGCAATTACTATTGTTCTTCTATTCAATTCCGCTTGTTCTTGTTCTAAGATATCATTTGTTCTTCAACTTGATGAATGTGATGATCCGTGACACTCATCATCATTCTCACCTATGAACGTGTGACTGACAACCACCTCCGTTCTACCTTCGATTGGGTGAATATCTCTTGGATTCCTGATACACGATGCATGGTTGATCGCCTGACAACCGAGTGCTCGCCTGACAACCTAGCCAGCCATTCCGTGAGATCAGAGTCTTCGTGGTATAGGCTAGAACTGATGGCGGCATTCAAGAGAATCCAGAAGGTCTAACCTTGTCTGTGGTATTCTGAGTAGGATTCAATGATTGAATGACTGTGACGTGCTTCAAACTCCTGAGGGCGGGGCATTAGTGACAGACGCAAAAGAATCACTGGATTCTATTCCGGCCTGATCGAGAACCGACAGATGGATAGCCGTGCCGTGACAGGGTGCGTTGAAAATTTCCACTGAGAGGATGGGAGGTAGCCACTGACAACGGTGAGACCCTTACTTAAGCTTGCCATGGAAAGGAGTAAGAAGGATTGGATGAAGACAGTAGGAAAGCAGAGATACGGAAGGGAAAGCATCTTCATACGCTTATCTGAAATTCCTACTAATGAATTACATAAGTATCTCTATCTTTATCTTTATGTTATATGCGTTTATCACCATACCCATTTGAGTTTGCCTGACTAAGATTTACAAGGTGACCATAGCTTGCTTCATACCAACAATCTCTGTGGGATCGACCCTTACTCGCGTAAGGTTTATTACTTGGACGACCCAGTACACTTGCTGGTTAGTTGTGCGAAGTTGTGTTTATGCCATGGTATTGAACACCAAGTTTTTGGATTCATTACCGGGGATTATTTGATTTGTGAAAAGTATTGATCACAATTTCGTGCACCAAGTTTTTGGCGCCGTTGCCGGGGATTGTTGAGTTTGGACAACTGACGGTTCATCTTGTTGCTTAGATTAGGTATTTTTTTTCGGAATTTTTGAAGATGAATTCTAGAGTTTCATGATGATTTGTTGAAGTCTGGCTGGCTGTGAAGCCATGTCTAATTTCATTGGACCGAGGTTTCAACTTATCATCACAAAAGCTTGTTGATTTCTATCAATCTTGCTTTTGGAGCAGTGATCTGCTAAGGCTTGGCTGGCCATTGGCCATGTCTAGTGTTTTGGACCGAAGCTTTCCTTGAAAGCTTGGCTGGCTGTGAAGCCATGTCTAATTCCTGGACCGGAGTCTTAGACTAAGCATTGCACTGATTCCTGGAATTCTCATTAAGAATTTTGATACCTTTATCTTCTTTTTCCATTTAATTTTCGAAAAAAAAAGCACAAAAAAATTTACAAAGTCATAAAATCCAAAAATATTTCTTGTTTGAGTCTAGTGTCTCATGTTAAGTTTGGTGTCCTGCATGCATTGATATTTGATTCTTGTTGCATTTTGATTTTTCCTTATTATTAAAAATCCAAAAATATTTTTAATTTGTGTCTTCTCAAGTCAATAATACAGAGAATTGAAGATTCAGAACATACAGCAGAGGAATTACACAGAAAAAGCTGGGCGTTCAAAACGCCCAGTGAAGAAGGACAGACTGGCGTTTAAACGCCAGCCAGGGTACCTGGTTGGGCGTTTAACGCCCAAAAGGGTATAGTTTTGGGCGTTAAACGCCAGAATGTGCACCATTCTGGGCGTTTAACGCCAGGATGGCACAAGAGGGAAGATTTTGTTTTTAATGCAGATTTTTTTTCAGTTTTCAAAATTTTTCAAAATCAAATCTTTTTCAAATCATATCTTTTCAATCATATGTTTTCAAAATCAATTTCTTTCTATTTTTTTTGCTATCAATTAATGATTTGATTCAACATTTCAAGTATGTTGCCTTTTCTGTTGAGAAAGGTTTAATGTTTGAATCATATCTTTTCTTGCTAGACAAGTTATTAATTTTTAAAAATCAAATCTTTTTAAATGTTTTTCAAATCATATCTTCTCAATCACATCTTTTTAAAACTAATCATATCTTCTTAACCACATCTTTTTAAAATAGTTTTCAATCAAATCTTTTTGATTTCTAATTTCAAAATCTTTTTCAAAAATCACTTGATTTCTTTCCCACTTTTATTTTTGAAAATCAATTTGTGTTTTTCAAAATGTTTTCAAGATCTTTTACTTGATTTTCGAAAATTACCTCCCCTCTTCTCACATCCTTCTATTTATGAACTAACACTATTCCTTAAATGCAAAATTCGAACTCCATCTTCTTTGATAGGTTCGAATTTTCTACTTCTACCTTCTATTTTTCTTTTCCTCTGACACCTCAAGGAATCTCTATACTGTGACATAGAGGATTCCACATTTTCTTGTTCTCTTCTCTTTCTTATGAGCAGGAGCAAGGACAAAAGCATTCTTGTTGAGGCTGATGCTGAACCTGAAAGGACCTTGAAGCGAAAGCTAAGAGAAGCCAAGGCACAACTCTCTGTAGAGGACCTAACAGAAATCTTCAAAGAAGAAGAACCCATGGCAGCCGAAAACAACAACAATGCCAACAATGCAAGGAAGGTGCTGGGTGACTTTACTGCACCTACTCCCGACTTTTATGGGAGAAGCATCTCTATCCCTGCCATTGGAGCAAACAACTTTGAGCTTAAGCCTCAATTAGTTTCTCTAATGCAACAGAATTGCAAGTTCCATGGACTTCCATTGGAAGATCCTCATCAGTTTTTAGCTGAATTCTTGCAAATCTGTGACACTGTCAAGACTAATGGGGTTGACCCTGAGGTCTACAGGCTTATGCTATTCCCTTTTGCTGTAAGAGACAGAGCTAGGACATGGTTGGACTCTCAACCTAAAGAAAGCCTGGACTCTTGGGAAAAGCTAGTCAATGCCTTCTTGGCAAAGTTCTTTCCACCTCAAAAATTGAGTAAGCTTAGAGTGGAAGTCCAAACCTTCAGACAGAAGGAAGGAGAATCCCTCTATGAAGCTTGGGAAAGATACAAACAATTAATCAGAAAGTGTCCTTCTGATATGCTTTCTGAATGGAGCATCATAGGTATTTTCTATGATGGTCTCTCTGATCTATCCAAAATGTCTTTGGATAGCTCTGCTGGAGGATCTCTTCAACTGAAGAAGACGCCTACAGAAGCTCAAGAGCTGATTGAAATGGTTGCAAATAACCAATTCATGTACACTTCTGAAAGAAATCCTGTGAACAATGGGACTAGTCAGAAGAAAGGAGTTCTTGAGATTGACACTCTGAATGCCATATTGGCTCAGAACAAAATATTGACTCAACAAGTCAATATGATTTCTCAAAGTCTGTCTGGAATGCAAAATGCACCAAGCAGTACTAAGGAGGCTTCATCTGAGGAAGAAGCTTATGATCCTGAGAACCCTTCAATGGAATAGGTGAATTACATGGGAGAATCCTATGGAAACACCTATAATCCTTCATGGAGAAATCATCCAAATCTCTCATGGAAGGATCAACAGAGACCTCGACAAGGTTTCAACAATAATAATGGTGGAAGAAACAGGTTTAGCAATAGCAAGCCTTTTCCATCATCTTCTCAGCAACAGACAGAGAGTTCTAAGCAGAATACCTCTGACTTAGCAACCATGGTCTCTGATCTAATCAAAACCACTCAAAGTTTCATGACTGAAACAAGGTCCTCCATTAGAAACTTGGAGGCACAAGTGGGTCAGCTGAGCAAGAAAATTACTGAACTCCCTCCTAGTACTCTCCCAAGCAATACAGAAGAAAATCCAAAAGGAGAGTGCAAGGCCATCAACATGGCCGAATTTGGAGAGGGGGAAGAGGCAGTGAACGCCACTGAGGAAGACCTCAATGGACGTCCACTGGCCTCCAATGAGTTCCCCAATGAGGAACCATGGGAATCTGAAGCTCAAAATGAGACCATAGAGATTCCATTGGACTTACTTCTGCCATTCATGAGCTCTGATGAGTATTCTTCCTCTGAAGAGGATGAGTATGTCACTAAAGAGCAAGTTGCTGAATACCTTGGAGCAATCATGAAGCTAAATGACAAGTTATTTGGAAATGAGACTTGGGAGGATGAACCCCCTTTGCTCACCAAAGAACTGGATGACTTGTCTAGGCAAGAACTACCTCAAAAGAGACAGGATCCTGGGAAGTTTTCAATACCTTGTACCATAGGCACCATGACCTTCAAAAAGGCCTTGTGTGACTTAGGGTCAAGTGTAAACCTCATGCCTCTCTCTGTAATGGAGAAGCTAGGGATCTTTGAGGTACAAGCTGCAAAAATCTCACTAGAGATGGCAGACAACTCAAGAAAACAAGCTTATGGACTTGTAGAGGATGTTCTGGTAAAAGTTGAAGACCATTACATCCCTACTGATTTCATAGTCCTAGAGACTGGGAAGTGCATGGATGAATCCATCATCCTTGGCAGACCCTTCCTAGCCACAGCAAGGGCTGTGATTGATGCTGATAGAGGAGAATTAATCATTCAAGTGAATGAAGAATCCCTTGTGTTTAAGGCTCAAGGATATCCCTCTGTCATCATGGAGAGGAAGCATGAAGAGCTTCTCCCAAAATAGAGCCAAACAGAGCCCCCACAGTCAAACTCTAAGTTTGGTGTTGGGAGGCCACAACCAACTTCTAAGTTTGGTGTTGAACCCCCACATTCAAACTCTAAGTTTGGTGTTGGGAGGTTCCAACATTGCTCTGAGTATTTCTGAGGCTCCATGAGAGCCCTCTGTCAAGCTACTGACTTTAAAGAAGCGCTTGTTGGGAGGCAACCCAATGTTATATTTTATCTATTCTCTTTTGTTATTTTATGTTTTTTGTAGGTTGATGATCATGAGAAGTCACAAAATCAATGAAAAAAGCAAAAACAGAATGAAAAACAGAAAGAAAAATAGCACACCCTGGAGGAGAGCGTGCTGGCGTTTAAACACCAGTGAGGTTAGCTGTTGGGCGTTTAACGCCCAGTCTGGCACCATTCTGAGCGTTTAACGCCAGAAAGGGGCACCAGACTGGCGTTAAACGCCAGAAAAGGGCAAGAAGCTGGCGTTAAACGCCAGAAATGGGCACCAGCCCGGCGTTTAACGCCAGAATTGACACAAAACGCAATTTTGCTTGCCATTTGGTGCAGGGATGACTTTTCCTTGACACCTCAGGATCTGTGGACCCCACAGGATCCCCACCTACCCTACCACACTCTCTCTCTTCTTCACCCATTCACCAATCACCTCAACACCTCTTCCCCAAAAACCCTTCACCTATCAAATCCCATCTTTCTCTTCACCACTCACATCCATCCTTCATAAAACCCCACCTACCTAACCATTCAAATTCAAAACACTTTCCCTCCCAAACCCACCCTCACATAGCCGAACCATCACCACCCCCCACTCCTATATAAACCCATCTTCACTCCTTCATTTTCACACAACCTAAACACCACTTCTCCCCCTTTTGGCCGAACACAAAAGCCATTCCCTTCTTCCTCATTTCTTCTTCTTCTACTCTCTTCTTTCTTCTTTTGCTCGAGGACGAGCAAACCTTTTAAGTTTGGTGTGGTAAAAGCACTGCTTTTTGTTTTTCCATAACCATTTATGGCATCCAATGCCGGAGAAACCTCTAGAAAGAGGAAAGGGAAGGCAAAAGCTTCTACCTCCGAGTCATGGGAGATGGAGAGATTCATCTCAAGGGTGCATCAAGACCACTTCTATGAAGTTGTGGCCTTGAAGAAGGTGATCCCCGAGGTCCCCTTTTCACTCAAAAAGAGTGAATATCTGGAGATCCGACATGAGATCCGAAGAAGAGGTTGGGAAGTTCTTACCAACCCCATTCAACAAATCAGAATCTTAATGGTTCAAGAGCTCTATGCCAATGCATGGATCACCAAGAACCATGATCAAAGTGTGAACCCGGATCCAAAGAATTATCTTACTATGGTTCGGGGGAAATACTTGGATTTTAGTCCGGAAAATGTAAGGTTGGCATTCAACTTGCCCATGATGCAAGGAGATGAACATCCTTACACTAGAAGGGTCAACTTTGATCAAAGGTTGGACCAAGTCCTCACAGTCATATGTGAAAAGGGCGCCCAATGGAAGAGAGATCCAAGAGGGAAGCCGGTTCAATTGAGAAGGCATGACCTCAAACCCGTGGCTAGAGGATGGTTGGAGTTTATCCAACGCTCAATCATTCCCACTAGCAACCGGTCCGAAGTTACTATAGACCGGGCTATCATGATTCATAGCATCATGATTGGAGAAGAAATAGAAGTTCATGAGGTTATATCTCAAGAACTTTATAAGGTGGCGGACAAGTCTTCTACCTTGGCAAGGTTAGCCTTCCCTCATCTCATTTGTCACCTCTGTTATTCGGTTGGAGTTGACATAGAGGGAGACAGCCCTATTGATGAGGACAAGCCCATCACTAAGAAGAGGATGGAGGACACAAGAGACCCCACTCATCATGAGATCCCTGAGATACCTCAAGGGATGCACTTTCCTCCACAAAACTATTGGGAGCAACTAAACACCTCCCTAGGAGAATTGAGTTCCAACATGGGACAACTAAGGGTGGAGCATCAAGAACACTCCATCATCCTCCATGAAATTAGAGAAGATCAAAGAATCATGAGAGAGGAGCAACAAAGACAAGGAAGAGACATTGAGGAGCTCAAGCACTCCATAGGATCTTCAAGAGGAAGAAAGAGCCGCCATCACTAAGGTGGACCCGTTCTTTAATTTCCTTGTTCTTTATTTTCCTGCTTTTCGAATTTTAGTGCTTATGTTTGTCTATGTTTGTGTCTTGTGATCATTAGTGTTTTAGTGTCTATGCCTTAAAGTTATGAATATCCTATGAATCCATCACCTTTCTTAAATGAAAAATGTTCTTAATTGAAAAAGAAAGAATTGCATGAATTTTGAATTTTATAACAGTTTAATTATTTTGATGTGGGGGCAATACTTTTGTTTTCTGAATGTATGCTTAAACAATGCATATGTCTTTTGAATTTGTGGTTCATGAATGTTGGCTCTTGAAAAAATGATGAAAAAGGAGACATGTTACTGAGGATCTGAAAAATCATAAAAATGATTCTTGAAGAAAGAAAAAGCAATGAAAAAAAAATTCGAAAAAAAAAGAGAGAGAAAGAAAGAAAAAGAAAGAAATAAAGTTGTGATCCAAGGCAAAAAGAGTGTGCTTAAGAACCCTGAACACCTCTAATTGGGGACTCTAGCAAAGCTGAGTCACAATCTGAAAAGGTTCACCCACTTATGTGTCTGTGGCATGTATGTATCCGGTGGTAATACTGGAAGACAGAGTGCTTTGGGCCACGGCCAAGACTCAATAAGTAGCTATGTTCAAGAATAATCATACTTAACTAGGAGAATCAATGACACTATCTGGATTCTGAGTTCCTAAAGAAGCCAATCATTCTGAATTTCAAAGGATAGAGTGAGATGCCAAAACTGTTCAGAGGCAAAAAGCTAAAAGCCCCGCTCATCTAATTGATACTGATCTTCATAGATGTTTTTGGAATTTATTTCATACTCTCTTCTTTTTATCTTATTTGATTTTCAGTTGCTTGTGGACAAGCAACAATTTAAGTTTGGTGTTGTGATGAGCGGATAATTTGTACGCTTTTTGGCATTGTTTTTAGTATGTTTTTAGTATGATCTAGTTAGTTTTTAGTATATTTTTATTAGTTTTTAGTTAAAATTCACTTTTCTAGACTTTACTATGAGTTTGTGTGTTTTTCTGTGATTTCAGGTATTTTCTGGCTGAAATTGAGGGACCTGAGCAAAAATCTGATTCAGAGACTAAAAAGAACTGCAGATATTGTTGGATTCTGACCTCCCTGCACTCGAAGCGGATTTTCTAGAGCTACAAAAGCCCAATTGGCGCGCTCTCAACGGCGTTGGAAAGTAGACATCCTGGGCTTTCCAGCAATATATGATAGTCCATACTTTGCTCAAGATTTGATGGCCCAAACCGGCGTTCAAAGTCACCCTCAGAATTCCCAGCGTTAAACGCCGGAATTGGCACCAAAATGGGAGTTAAACGCCCAAACTGGCACTAAAGCTGGCGTTTAACTCCAAGAAGAGTCTCTACACGAAAATGCTTCATTGCTCAGCCCAAGCACACACCAAGTGGGCCCGGAAGTGGATTTTTATGTCATTTACTCATCTCTGTAAACCTTAGGCTACTAGTTTTCTATAAGTAAGACCTTTTACTATTGTATTGAGATATCTGGGTAGTTATCTTTGTTCTGATGCTATCTTAGATCATTGGGAGGCTGGCCATTCGGCCATGCCTAGACCTTGTTCTTATGTATTTTCAACGGTGGAGTTTCTACACACCATAGATTAAGGTGTGGAGCTCTACTGTACCTCGAGTATTAATGCAATTACTATTGTTCTTCTATTCAATTCCGCTTGTTCTTGTTCTAAGATATCACTTGTTCTTCAACTTGATGAATGTGATGATCCGTGACACTCATCATCATTCTCACCTATGATCCGTGACCATAGCTTGCTTCATACCAACAATCTCTGTGGGATCGACCCTTACTCGCGTAAGGTTTATTACTTGGACGACCCAGTACACTTGCTGGTTAGTTGTGCGAAGTTGTGTTTATGCCATGGTATTGAACACTAGGTTTTTGGATTCATTACCGGGGATTATTTGATTTGTGAAAAGTATTGATCACAATTTCGTGCACCATTGATCATTGAAGGAAATTCCCCAGTAGCCTTAAAATTTGCAATGTATGCGAACCATGGTGCCTTATGAACCAGCATTAATTGCTCATTAGGGAAGAATTCATTGACACTTGATTTGTGGGTACCACCTTCATCACAAAGAATTCGGGATAAATGATCTGCTACTTTGTTCATCACTCCCTTCTTGTCTTTAATCTCAATGTTGAATTCCTGCAATAGCAAAATCCACCTTATCAGTCTTGGTTTTTACTCTTGTTTTGCAAGTAAATATTTTAGTGCTATATGATCAGTGAAGACAATAACTTTAGATCCAATGAGATATGATCTAAACTTGTCAAATGCAAACACTATTGGCAGTAGTTCTTTCTCAGTAGTGGTATAATTCCTTTGAGTTTCATTCAAAACCTTGCTGGCATAATATATAACATGCACTAAATTACCTTTCCTCTGTCCAAGCACTGCCCCAACAGCGAAGTCTGATGCATCATACATCAGTTCAAAAGACAAATTCCAATCAGTTGGGGCAATGATAGGTGCTGAGAAAATATCTCTTTTCAGTTTTTCAAATGCTAGTGTGCATTTTTTATCAAATACAAAAGGTGTATTGATGAGCGAATAATTTATACACTTTTTGGCATTGTTTTTAGGTAGTTTTTAGTAGGATCTTGCTACTTTTTAGTATATTTTTATTAGTTTTTAAGAAAAATTCATATTTCTGGACTTTACTATGATTTTGTATGTTTTTCTGTGATTTCAGGTATTTTCTAGCTGAAATTGAGGGACCTGAGCTAAAATCTAATTCAGTGGCTGAAAAAGAACTGCTGATGCTGTTGGATTCTGACTTTCCTACACTCGAAATGGATTTTCTTGAGCTACAAAAGCCCAGATGGTGCGCTCTTACTTGCGTTGGAAAGTAGACATCCTGAGCTTTCCAGCAATATATTATAGTCCATACTATGCCCGAGCTTTGACGACGCAAAATGGCATTCAAACGCCAACTTCCTGCCCTATTCTGGCGTTAAATGCCAGAAACAGGATACAAGCTGGAGTTAAACGCCCAACTGGCATAAAAGCTGGCGTTTAACTCCAAGAAAAGTCTCTACACATGAAAGCTTCAATGCTCAGCCCAAGCACACCCTATTCTACACTATTTACTTATCTCTATAAACCCTAGTAACCAGTTTAGTATAAATATGACTTTTTATTATTGTATTTTCATCTTTGGATTATCCGTAGATCATCTTTGGAACATTTTTCCTTAGACTTGGAGGTTGGCCTCTCGGCCATGCCTAGACTATTTTCACTTATGTATTTTCAACGGTGGAGTTTCTACACAGCATAGATTAAGGTGTGGAGCTTTGCTGTTCCTCGAGTATTAATGCAAAGTACTATTGTTCTTCTATTCAATTCAAGCTTATTCTTATTCTAAGATGTTCACTCACACTTCAACATGATGAATGTGATGATCCATGACACTCATCACCATTCTCAATTTATGAACGCGTGCCTGACAACCACTTCCGTTTTACCTGCGAAAGCTAGAGTGTGTATCTCTTGGGTTTCTTTTCAACAATTCACATCGATTCCCCTCTGACAATAGGACATCTGAATCTGAGATTAAAACCTTCATGGTATAGGCTAGAATCAATTGGCAGCATTCCTGAGATCCGGAAAGTCTAAACCTTGTATGTGGTATTCCGAGTAGGATCTGGGAAGGGATGACTGTGACGAGCTTCAAACTTGCGACTGTGGGGCGTAGTGACAGACGCAAAAGGATCATTGGATCTTATTCCAACACGATCGAAAACCGACAGCTGATTAGCCATGCTGTAGCTGTTTCTGGTATTTTTCATCTGAGACGAGAAATCCGACAGTTGATTAGCCATACAGAAACCGTAGAGGACCATTTTCACTGAGAGGACGGGAGGTAGCCATTGACAACGGTGATCCTCAACATACAGCTTGCCATGGAAAGGAGTATGAATGATTGAATGAAGACAGTAGGAAAGTAGAGATTCAGAAGGAATAACGCATCTCCATATGCTTATCTGAAATTCCCACCAATGAATTACATAAGTATCTCTATCTTTATTTTATGTTTATTTATTTTTTAATTATCAAAACTCCATAACCATTTGAATCTGCCTGACTACGATTTACAAGATGACCATAGCTTGCTTCAAGCTGACAATCTCCATGGGATCGACCCTTACTCACGTAAGGTATTACTTGGACGACCTAGTGCACTTGCTGGTCAGCTGTGCGACGTTGTGAAGAGACGTGTAAATCATGGTATTGTGCACCAAGCTTTTGGAGCCATGCCAAGGGATAACAATTTTGTGCACCAAGTTTTTGGCGCCGTTGCCGGGGATTGTTCGAGTTTGGACAATTGACGGTTCATCTTGTTACTTAGATTAGGTAATTTTCTTCTTATTTCAACCTTTATTTTATTTTCAAAAAGTTTTCTAAATCTTTCAAAAAAAAATTTTCTTCTTTTTCAATTTTCCAAAAAAACATTTTCGAAAAATGACAAAAAAATTTATAAAATCATAAAATCAAAAATATTTTTGTGTTTCTTGTTTGAGTCTAGAGTCAAGTTTTGAGTTTGGTGTCAATTGTATGTTTTAATTTTTCTAAAAATTTTCGAAAACTCATGCATGGTGTTCTTCATGATCTTCAAGTTGTTCTTCGTAAGTCTTCTTGCTTGATCTTTATATTTTCATGTTTTGTGTCTTTAGTTATTTTTCATATACATTTTTTTATTCATAGTGTCTAAACATGAAAAATCTCTAAGTTTGGTGTCTTGCATGTTTTTTCTTTCTTGAAAATTTTTCAAAAATAAATTTTTGATGTTCATCATGATCTTCAAAGTGTTCTTGGTGTTCATCTTGACATTCATAGTGTTCTTGCATGCATCATTGGTTTTGATCCAAAATTTTCATGTTTTGAGTCATTTTTGTGTTTTTCTCTCTCCTCATTAAAAATTCAAAAAATAAAAAAATATCTTTCCCTTATTTCTCTCATAAATTTCGAAATTTTGGGTTGACTGAGTAAAAAATTTTTAAAATTTAGTTGTTTCTTATTAGTCAAGTCAAATTTTCAATAAAAAAGAGAAAATCCTATCTTTTCAAAAATTTTTTAAAAATCAAATCTTTTTCATTTTTATGTTTTTCGAAAAATTTTTTTAAAAAAAATTGATTTTCAAAATCTTTTTCTTATATTCATTTCAAATTTTCAAAAACTTTACTAACAATTAATGTGATTGATTCAAAAATTTCAAGTTTGTTACTTTCTTGTTAAGAAAGGTTCAACCTTTAAATTCCAGAATCATATCTTTTAGTTTCTTGTTAGTCAAGTCATTAACTTTAATTTTCAAAATCAAATCTTTCTAAATTTCTTTTTCAAATCTTTTTCAAAATAAATTTCAATCATATCTTTTCAATCATATATTTTCAAACATATCTTTTTCAAATCATATCTTTTCCAAAATCAATTTCAAAATCTTTTCTAACTTCTTATCTTTCCAAAATTGATTTTCAAATCTTTTTCAATTAACTAATTAACTTTTTGTTTGATTTCAAAATTCTTATCTTTTTCAAAACCACCTAACTACTTTTCTCTCTCTAATTTTCGAAAATCATTAACTTCTTTTTCAAAATTCTTTTTAATTAACTAATTGTTTTAAGTTTTAATTTTATTTTATTTCTTCTCTTAATTTTCGAATTCAAACAAAATTTTAAAATAAAAACAAAAATATTTTCCTTTTCCTTTTAATTATTTTCGAAAACTCTCTCTCTCATCTTCTTCTATTTATTTATTTAATCACTAACACTCTTCTCTTCTTCTTATAATTTGAACCCTCTGTCCCTCTCTGTGTTCAAATTCTTCATCTCTTCTCTCTACATCATTCTTTTATTCTTTTTTTCTTCTACTCACGTAAAGGAATCTCTATACTGTGACATAGAGGATTCCTCTTTCTTTTCTGTCCTCTTTTTCATATGAGCTGGAGCAAGGACAAGGACATTTTTGTTGGAGCAGATCCTGAACTTGAAAGGACTCTGAAGAAGAAGCTAGGAGAAGCTAAAGCACAATAATCCAGAAAAAACCTTACAAAGAATCTCGAAAAATAAGTAATGGCTGAACCAACAACAATGCAAGGAAGATGCTTGGTGACGTCACTGCACCAAATTCCGACTTCCATGGAAAAAGCATCTCAATCCCTGCCATTAGAGCAAACAATTTTGAGCTAAAGCCTCAATTAGTTTCTCTGATGCAACAAAATTGCAAGTTTCATGGACTTCTATCAGAAGATCCTTTTCAGTTCTTAACTGAATTCTTGCAGATTTGTGATACTGTTAAGACCAATGGAGTTGATCCCAATGTCTATAGGCTTATGCTTTTCCCTTTTGCTATAAAAGACAGAGCTAGAATATGGTTGGACTCTCAACCTAGAGATAGCCTGAACTCTTGGGATAAGCTGGTCACGGCTTTCTTAGCCAAATTCTTTCCTCCTCAAAAGTTGAGCAAGCTTAGAGTGGATGTTCAAACCTTCAGGCAGAAAGAAGGTGAATCCATCTATGAAGCTTGGGAAAGATAAAAGCAACTGACCAAAAAGTGTCCTTATGACATGCTCTCAGAATGGACCATCCTGGATATATTCTATGATGGTCTGTCTGAATTGTCTAAGATGTCATTGGACCATTCTGCAGGTGGATCTATTCACCTAAAGAAAACACCTGCAGAAGCTCAGGAACTCATTGAAATGGTTGCAAATAACCAGTTTATGTACACCTCTGAAAGGAATCCTATGAATAATGGGAAACTTCAGAGGAAGCGAGTTCTTTAAATTGATGCTATGAATGCCATATTGGCTCAGAATATAATGTTGACTTAGCAAGTCAATATGATTTTTCAGAGTTTGAATGGATTGCAAAATGCATCCAACAGTACTAAAGAAGCATCTTCTGCAGAAGAAACTTTGATCCTGAGAACCCTGCAATGGCAGAGGTGAATTACATGGGTGAAGCCTATGGAAACACCTATAATCCCTCATGAAGAAATCATCCAAATTTCTCATGAAAGGATCAACAAAAGCCTAAACAATGCTTTAACAATAATAATGGTGGAAGAAACAGGTTTAGCAATGGCAAGCCTTTTCCATCATCCTCTCAACAACAGACAGAGAATTTTGAGCAGAACCCATCTAGCTTAGCAAATATAGTCTCTGATCTATATAAGGCCACTTTCAGTTTCATAAATGAAACAAGGTCCTCCATCAGAAACATGGAGGCACAAGTGGGTCATCTGAGTAAAAGGGTTACTGAAACTCCTCATAGCACTCTCCCAAGTAATACAGAAGAGAATCCCAAAAGAGAGTGCAAGGCCATAACCATGACCAACATGGCCGAACTTGGAGAGAGTGAAAAGGCAGTGATTTCCAGTGAGGAAAACCTCAGGAAACGTCCACTGGCCATTAAGAAGTACCCCAATGAGGAACCAAAGGAATCTGAGGCTCATACAGAGACCATAGAGATTCCATTGAACTTTCTTTTACCATTCATGAGCTCTGATGACTATTCATCTTCTAAAGAAGATGAAGACATTGCTGAAGGGCGAGTTGCCCAGTATTTAGGAGCAATCATGAAGCTGAATCCAAGCTATTTGGTATTGAGACTTGGGAGGATGAACCTCCATTGCTCTTTAATAAACTGAATACCTGGGTTCAGTAAACTTTACCTCAAAAGAAACAGGATCCTGGTAAATTCTTAATACCATGTACCATAGGTACCATGACCTTTGATAAGGCTTTGTGTGACCTAGGGTCAGGTATTAACCTCATGCCACTCTCTGTAATGGAGAAACTAGGATTCTTTGAGGTACAAGCTGCAAGAATCTCACTAGAGATGGCAGACAAATCAACGAAATAGGCTTATGGACTAGTAGAGGATGTGCTAGTGAAGCTTGAAGGCCTTTACATCCCTACTGATTTCATAATCCTAGACACTGGAAAAGATGAGGATGAATCCATCATCCTTGGCAGACCTTTCCTAGCCACAGCAAAAGCTGTGATTGATGTTGACAGAGGAGAGTTGGTCCTTTAATTGAATAAGGATTACCTTGTATTCAAGACTCAAGGTTCTCCTTCTGTACACATGGAGAAGAAGCATGAAAAGCTTCTATCAATACAGTGTCAAACAAAGCCCCGATATTCAAACTCTAAGATTGGTGTTGAGAGGCCACAACCAAATTCTATGTTTGGTGTTGGGAGGCCCCAACCATGCTCTGATTATCTGTGAGACTTCATGAGAACCCACTGTCAAGCTATTGACATTAAAGAAGCGCTTATTGGGAGGCAACCCAATTTTTATTTATCTATGTTAAAATTCCATTTTCCACTATTATTTTATGTTTTCTTTAGGTTGATGATCATGTGGAGTCACAAAAACAACTGCAAAAATCAAAGCAAATTCAAAAATAGCACACCCTGGAGGAAGAACTTACTGGCGTGTAAATGCCAGTAAGGATAGCAGGATGGGCGTTAAACGCCCAATCTGGCACCATTCTGGGCGTTTAACGCCAGAAATGGGCACCAGACTGTCATTTAACGCCAGAAATAGGCTACAACTTGGCGTTAAATGCCAGGAAAGGTATAAAAGCTGGCATTTAACGCCAGAAACAGGCAGCAATCTGGCGTTAAATGCAAGGATTACACTCTAAGGGCGTTTTGCACACCTAAATAGAGTAGGGATGAGAAGTCCATGACCCCTCAGGATCTGTGGACCCTACAGGATCCCCACCTACCCTACCTCTCTCTCTCTCCCCCTCATACATCTCTATAACACTTTACCCAAAACACCACTCACCTATCAAATCCTATCCTTTTCCCTATATTCTCTTCACCAATTACCTCCATATCTCTTCCCCAAAAACCCCACCTACCTCCAAAAAATTCAAATTCCTTTCCCTCCCAAACCCACGCAATTCCATTCGGCCACTCTCCCTCTCTTTCCCTATAAATACCCCTCTTCACTCCTTTATTTTCACACATCACAAACACTCTCCTAGCCCCTTGGCCGAACCTATATCTCTCTCTATCTCCTCCATTTTCTTCTTCTTCCCCTTCTTTCTTTCTTCTTTTGCTCAAGGACGAGCAAACCTTTTAAGTTTGGTGTGGAAAAAGCATTGCTTTTTATTTTTCCATAACTATTTATGGCACCTAAGGCCGGAGAAACATCTAGAAAGAGGAAAGGGAAGACAAAAGCTTCCACCTCTGAGTCATGGAAGATGGAGAGATTCATCTCAAATGTCCATTAAGACCACTTCTATGAAGTTGTGGCCAAGAAGAAAGTGATCCCTGAGGTTCCTTTCATGCTCAAGAAGAATGAGTATCCAGAGATCCGACATGAGATCCGAAGAAGAGGTTGGGAAGTTCTCACCAACCCCATTCAACAAGTCAGAATATTAATAGTTCAAGAGTTCTATGCCAATGCATGGATCACTAGGAACCATGATCAAAGTATGAACCCGAATCCAAAGAATTGGCTTACAATGGTTCGGGGGAAATACTTAGATTTCAGTCCGGAAAATGTAAGGTTGGCATTCAACTTGCCAATGATGCAAGAAAACGCACGCCCCTACACTAGAAGGGTCAACTTTGATCAAAGTTTGGACCAAGTCCTTATGGACATATGTGTGGAAGGAGCTCGATGGAAAGGAGACTCAAGAGACAAGCCGGTTCAATTGAGAAGATCGGACCTTAAGCATGTGGCTAGAGGATGGTTGGAGTTCATCCAACGCCCCATCATTCCTACTAGCAACCGATCTGAAGTATCTGTGGATCGTGCCATCATGATCCATAGTATCATAATTGGGGAGGAAGTGGAAGTTCATGAGATCATACCTCTAGAACTCTACAAGGTGGCTGACAAGTCCTCCACTTTGGCAAGGTTAGCCTTTCCTCAACTCATTTGTCACCTATGGAATTTAGCAGGAATTGTCATAGAATAAGACATCCTCATTGAAGAGGACATGCCCATCACTAAGAAATGGATGGAGCAAACAAGAGAGCCCACTCATGGACCTCAACAAGAGTATGAGGAAGTTCCTCATCAAGAAATTCCTGAGATGCCTCAAGGGATGCATTTTGCTCCACACAACTATTGGGAGCAACTCAACACCTCTTTGGAAGGCTTAAGTTACAACATGGACCAACTAAGGATGGAGCACCAAGAGCACTCCATCATTCTCCATGAGATTAGAGAAGATCAAAGAGCTGTGAGGGAGGAGCAACAAAGGCAAGGAAGAGAAATAGTAGAGCTTAGGCGTTCCATTAGATCTTCAAGAGGAAGAACTAGCCGCCATCACTAAGGTGGACCCGTTCTTTAATCTCCTTGTTCTTATTTTTCTGTTTTTCGAATTTGATACTTTATGTTTGTCTATGTTTGTGTCTTTACTACATGATCATTAGTGTCTAACGTCTATGCCTTAAAGCTATGAATAATTCCATGAATCCTTCACCTCTCTTAAATGAAAAATGTGCCTAATTACAAAAGAACAAGAAGTACTTGGATTTCAAATTTTATCTTGAAATTAGTTTAATTATTTTGATGTGGTGGCAATACTTTTTGTTTTCTGAATGAATGCTTGAACAGTGCATATTTTTGATAGTAAAGTTTATGAATGTTAAAATTGTTGGCTCGTGAAAGAATGATGAACAAAGAAAAATGTTATTGATAATCTGAAAAATCATGAAATTGATTCTTGAAGCAAGAAAAAGCAGTGAAAAAGGAAAAAAAGTAGCAAAAAAAAAAGAGAGAAAGAAAAAAAAACAAGTAGAAAAAGCCAATAGCCCTTTAAACCAAAAGGCAAGGGTAAAGAGGATCCAAGGCTTTGAGCATTAATGGATAGGAGGGCCCAAAAGAAATAAAATCCTGGTCTAAGCGGCTAAATCAAGCTGTCCCTAACCATGTGCTTGTGGCATGCAGGTCCAAGTGAAAAGCTTGAGACTGAGTGGTTAAAGTCGTGATCCAAAGCAAAAAAGTGTACTTAAGAACTCTAGACACCTCTAATTGGGGACTTAAGCAAAGCTAAGTCACAATCTGAAAAGGTTCACCCAGTTATGTGTCTGTGGCATTTATGTATCCGGTGGTAATACTGGAAAATAAAGTGCTTAGGGTCACGGCCTAGACTCATAAAGTAGCTGTGTTCAAGAATTAATATACTGAACTAGGAGAATCAATAACACTATCTAAAATTCTGAATTCCTATAGATGCCAATCATTCTGAATTTCAAAGGATAAAGTGAGATGCCAAAACTGTTCAAAAGCAAAGAGCTACTAGCCCCGCTCATCTAATTAAGACTAAGTTTCATTGATATTGTGAGAATCATTTTATATTCTCTTCTTTTTATCCTATTTTGTTTTTAGTTGCTTGGGGACAAGCAACAATTTAAGTTTGGTGTTGTGATGAGTGGATTATTTATACGCTTTTTGGCATTGTTTTTAGGTAGTTTTTAGTAGGATCTAGCTACTTTTTAGTATATTTTTATTAGTTTTTAAGCAAAATTCACATTTCTGGACTTTACTATGAGTTTTTATGTTTTTTCTGGGATTTTAGGTATTTTCTGGCTGAAATTGAGGGACCTGAGCAAAAATCTGATTCAGAGGCTGAAAAAGGACTGCTGATGTTGTTGGATTCTGACCTCCCTGCACACCAAATATATTTTCTGGAGCTATAGAAGCCCAAATGGCGCACTCTCAATTGCGTTGGAAAGTAGACATACTGGGCTTTCCAGCAATATATAATAGTCCATACTTTGCCCGAGCTTTGACGACGCAAAATGGCGTTCAAACGCCAACTTCCTGCCCTATTCTGGCGTTAAACGCCAGAAACAGGATACAAGCTGGAGTTAAACGCCCAAACTGGCATAGAAACTGGCGTTTAACACCAAGAAAAGTCTCTACACATGAAAGCTTCAATTCTCAGCCCAAGCACACACTATGTGGGCTCCGAAAGTGGATTTCTAGACTATTTACTTTTCTATGTAAACCCTAGTTACCAGTTTAGTATAAATAGGACTTTTTACTATTGTATTTTCATCTTTGGATTATCCTTAGATCATCTTTGGAACATTTTTCCTTAGACTTGGAGGCTGGCCTCTCGGCCATGCCTAGACTATTTTCACTTATGTATTTTCAACGGTGGAGTTTCTACACACCATAGATTAAGGTGTGGAGCTCTGCTGTTCCTCGAGTATTAATGTAAAGTACTATTGTTCTTCTATTCAATTCAAGCTCATTCTTTTTCTAAGATGTTTACTCACACTTCAACATGATGAATGTGATGATCCGTGACACTCATCACCATTCTCAATTTATGAACGCGTGCCTGACAACCACTTCCGTTCTACCTGCGAAAGCTAGAGTATGTATCTCTTGGGTTTCTAATCAATGATTCACATCGACTCCCCTCTGACAATGGGACATCTGAATATGAGATTAGAACCATCATGTTATAGGCTAGAATCAATTGGCAGCATTCCTGAGATCCGGAAAGTCTAAACCTTGTCTGTGGTATTCTGAGTATGATCTGGGAAGGGATGACTGTGACGAGCTTCAAACTCATGACTATGGGGTGTAGTGACAGACGCAAAAGGATCATTGGATCTTATTCCAACACGATCGAGAACTGACAGTAGATTAGCCATGTGGTAGTTGTGCCTGGTATTTTTCATCCGAGACGAGAAATCCGACAGTTGATTAGCCGTACAGAAATCGTAGAGGACCATTTTAACTGACAGGATGGGAGGTAGCCATTGACAACGGTGATCTCCAACTTACAGCTTGCCATTGAAAGGAGTATGAATGATTGAATGAAGACAGTAGGAAATCAGAGATTCCAAAGGAATAACGCATCTCCATACGCTTATCTGAAATTCCCACCAATGAATTACATAAAGTATCTCTATCTTTATTTTATGTTTATTTATCTTTTAATTATCAAAACTCCATAACCATTTGAATTTGCCTGACTGAGATTTACAAGATGACCATGGCTTGCTTCAAGCCGACAATCTCTGTGGGATCGACCCTTACTCACGTAAGGTATTACTTGGACGACCCAGTGCACTTGCTGGTCAGCTGTGCGAAGTTGTGAAGAGACGTGTAAATCATGGTATTGTGCACCAAATTTTTGGAGCCATGCCAAGGGATAACAATTTCGTGCACCATGTATCCAAGACTAATAGGTTGCTCAATGGCTTTGCAATTTTGGAAAAATCTCTGATAAACCTTCTGTAGAAACCAGCATGGCCTAAAAAACTCCTAATTAACTTAACATTACTGGGTGGAGGAAATTTCTCAATTAATTCCACCTTAGCTTTGTCTACTTCTATGCCTTTTTCTGAAATTTTATGGCCAAGGACAATCCCCTCTGTTACCATAAAATGGCATTTCTCCCAGTTTAGAACTAGGTTTGCCTCTTGGCACCTTTTTAACACTAAAGCAAGATGATTAAGGCAATTGGGAAAGGAATCTCCAAAGACTGAAAAATTATCCATGAAGACTTCAATGAATTTTTCAATCATGTCTGAGAAAATAGAAAACATGCATCTTTGGAAAGTTGCAGGGGCATTGCACAATCCAAAAGGCATGCGCATGTAAGCAATAACTCCATGTGGACACGTGAATGATGTTTTTTCTTGATCTCTTGGATCAACCACTATTTGATTATAACCCGAATATCCATAAAAAAAGTAATATGCATGTCCTGCCAATCTCTCCAGCATCTGGTCCATAAAAGGGAGTGGAAAATGATCTTTTCTGGTTGCCTCATTGAGTTTTCTATAGTCAATACACATCCTCTAGCCTGTCACTGTTCTTGTGGGGATGAGTTCGTTCTTCTCATTGGACACAACTGTTATCCCTCCTTTCTTTGGAACCACATGGACCGGACTCATCCATGGGCTGTCGGAAATAGGGTAAATCACTCCTGCCTGCCATAGCTTCATCACCTCTTTCTGGACTACTTCTTTCATGAAAGGATTCAATCTTCTTTAGGCTGAATGGAGGGTTTGGAATCATCTTCCAGCAAGATCTTATGCATGCATATGGATGAGCTTATCCCTTTTAAGTCAGAAAGGGTCCATCCAATGGCATCTTGGTGCTTTTGCAGCACCTTGATTAATTCCCCCTCCTGCTCTTGACTAAGGGCAGAACTGATGATCACTGGGTACTTTACATCACTTCCAAAGTATTCATACTTGAGAGTAGGGAGCAGTGCTTTCAGCTCCAGTTTGGGTGCTTCCTTCTCTTTTTTCTTCTCCTCTGATGTACTTGGAATAGGCATTTCAGCTGCATTCACATCAACAGCCTCAACATTTAACATGGAATCACCCTTTGTCAATTCTTCAAGTGCTTCTTCAAAGGTTTCCTGCACCACAATTTCCACTGCATATAGCCTCATACACTCTCCTAGTGACTCTGGTGGATAGCTCATGGCTTTGAATTCATTGAATACCATTTTCTCATCATGTAGCCTAAGGGTAAGTTCACCTTTTAGTACATCAATGATGGCTCCAACAGTAGCTAGAAATGGCCTTTCTAAAATTATTGAAGCCTTAGCCTCTTCTTCCATATCCAATACCACAAAGTCAGCAGGGAAAATGCAATCTCCCACTTTCACTAACAAGTCCTCTACTATTCCATGAGGGAATTTGAATGACCGATCTGCTAAATAGAGGGCCATTCTTGTTGGTTTGACTTCCTCAATCTTCATTCTTTTCATCATTGTTAAGGACATCAAATTTATACTAGCTCCCAAGTCACATAAGGCTTTTTCAACTGTTATTTCCCCTATGATGCGGGGAATTCAAAAGCTTCCTGGGTCCTTCAATTTTTGAGGCACCTTGTGTTGGATGATAGCACTACATTCCTCAGTTAATACCGCCATTTCATCATTCCTTCAGCTTCTCTTCTTGGTCATCAATTTCTTCAGAAACTTAGCATAAAGTGGCATTTGTTCTAGTGCTTCTACAAAAGGGAATGTTGATCTGAAGTTTCTTGAGAATCTCCAAAAATTTGGAGAATTGGTTATCCTTTACATTCTTCATTAGGCGCTGAGGGTAAAGAGCCTTTGGGACATATGGCCTTAGAACTTCTTTCTCTTCTGATGGGTTGGGAGCAGGTGTTTGTGCCTCTTCCTTAGCGTTTGAAATGCCCTATTCCTTCTCTTTTTGAGTCTCCCTTGGATTCTCTTTCAATTCCTTTCCGTTTCTGAGGGTAATAACTTTGCATTCCTCTTTTGAAGTTGTCCTGGTGGCATTACCTGAACTGTGGCTAGGAGCTTGCTTGGACAAGTATTCAATTTGTGCTTAAAGTTTTTGAGTGGCAGCATCTTGGTTTTGCAAATTGGATATTACTTCCTCCTGAAATTTCTTCATGTCTTTAAATTCCTTGCCAAGGTTTGCAAGCATAGCTTCCATCCTGGCCATTCTGTCATCATCACTTGGTGTTGATTGGTTAGAATTGGGGTGTTGAGAATGGTTTTTGTTGTTTTGGTATGGTAGCTGTGAATAAGTGTTTTGTGTGGTCTGGTATGGTCTTTGGTTGGAGTTTTGGTGAGTAGAGTTGTTATACTGGGTTGGATTGTGTGGTCTGTGGTCTTGACCTTGGTTTTGCTGGTTTTTCCATCCAAAGTTTGGGTGGTTTCTCCAACCAGAGTTATAGGTTTTAGAATATTGATCATTAGCTTGCCTAGATGAATTTCAAAGGTAATTAGCTTCCTCCCAATTAACTCCTTCTTCTGTTTCCAACTATCCTTGATGTGACTGTTGAGTGTAGATGGCTGCAGCCTGATTCTTCTCCATTTGCTTTGTCAATTCAGCCAGTTGCTTGGTGATCGTCTTGTTCTGGGCCAAGATTGCATCCATTTGGTTTAATTCCAAAGACTCCCCTATTGTTGCTTCTGTCTAAGGCATAAAAATACTCATTGTCAGCCACTGTCTCTATAACATTAATGGCTTTTGCAATGGTCTTCTTCTTGTTAAGGAAACCTCCAGATGAGTGGTCCACAGCTTTCTTTGATTCATGATTCAGCCCTTCATAGAAGATATGAATTTTAACCCACTTATTAAACATATCAGGGGGGCATTTGAATCTCTCCCAGGCTTCATAACTTGTCTCACTATCTTGCTGTCTGAATGTCTACACTTCAGTTCTCAGCCTGTTAACTTTTTATGGAGGGTAGAACCTTGTTAAGAATCTATTTACCACATCCTCCTAGGTTGTCAAGCTTTCCTCGGGAAATGATTCTAGCCATTTTGATGCTTTGTCCCTCAAAGAAAATAGAAACAGTAGCAATCTATAGGTGTCAGGATGAACACCATTGGATTTAACTGTGTCACATATCCTTTGGAATTTAGTGAGTTTCTCATTAGGGTCCTCTTGAGCACTTCCTCCAAAAGAACAGTTGTTCTATACTAGAGTTATGAGCTGAGGCTTTAATTCGAAGTTATTAGCATGGATAGTTGGCTTTTAAATGCTGCTACCACAGTTTTCTGGGTTTTGATTGATGTATGATCCCAGAACTCTCCTCTCTTGTCCAGTAGGATTGGCTCCAACTCTTCTGGCATGGTTATTCACCTCTCCTTCATGATGGTTTTCCATATCATCCTCCATGGCCATATTTAAATCTTCATCCTCTTCTTCTGCACCAACAACCCCCTTTCCACTTGCTTCCCTTCTCAACCTCAGAAGGTTCTTTTCGGTTCACTGTCAAAAGAGGTTGAGACCTCTCTTCTACCTGTCATATAATGAATAAGTACAAGAAGAAGCAAATGCAGAGTCCACTATAACAGAGTATAGGTAGCTTGCTTAGAGAAATTTATCAAATATTTAGTGGGTTAGCTTGCTGGAAAGTAAAGAAGTAAGGTAAAATTAATGAAACTCAACTAAAAATTGAAGAGAACAAAAATGAACAACTGAAATTAAAATTCAAAAGAAAAGAAAAGTGCTCAATCTAGTTATCCCCCAGTTTAATAATTGTAATTACAAAACCAGTCCTCGGCAACGGCACCATAAACTTGGTTCACTCAAAAACTGTCTCTCAACAATTTCCTACCGGCAAGTGTACCGAATTGTCATCCAGTAAAAACTCACAGTAGAATGTGGTCAAATCCCACAGGGACTGGTTGGTCGATCAATGTTTATTGGTGAATTGTACTAGTTGAACAAAATCAGATTTTGTTGAGAATTGCAAAAAGTAAATTTGGTGGGAAACTTAAATCGCAAGAAATTAAATGTGCAAAAAATAAATTGCAAGAAATTAAATGACAGAAACTTAAATTGCATGAAATTAAATGGGAATGGGGAATTAGCATGAAATTAAAGAGCAGAATATAAAAGAATGGGCATATTAGAGATGGGGATTCATTGGGTTTTGGGAAATATTGAACTCTCCAGATTAAATCATTTTCATCTCTTCCTCAATCAATGCATTCATTGACATTGCTTGGCAATCTTAGATAATTAGATCCCAATGTCTTAACTCACCAATATCTCTAAGCATGAACAATTGCCCAATGTCTTGATTTAATTGCTCATGGGAAGAGTTGAAGTTCGCTCACTGATTATACCACAGAAATTCATAGATCAAAGTATTGGTAGGATTAAATGTCACAATATCCATCCAACTCCCAATCTAATCCAATGTGAGAAAGCAATTCTAGCATGAATTATTCATCCCTCTCTCAGGGATCTGAAGAATTCCAATTATGGATAGTGATGATTGGATTTTTGACAGTTTAGAAATTCACTAATGAATCCTCGTTGTAAAGTATAGTCTCTAAACCAACAATAATCCTTTCATACTAACATTTATTTGTCACAAGTAACAAACCCCTAAAATTATAAACTGAAGTATTTAAACCTCGGGTCATTCTCCCTAGGAATTACAATAAAGTGTCTTGTTATTGGTTATGAGGTATGTTTTTGGGGTTTTGGATAAGAAACATGAAAAGTAAATGGTAAAGGAAATAAACTAATGGCTAAAAAGGTCTTGTCAAGTGTTGGTGGTCAAGGATCTCTATCCCTATCACAAACCACAACATGAGAATTGGCAAGGATCAATCCTATTAAGTCATCCTCTAACTAGTAGTAAAAGAAAGTCAAATGAGCTATATCAATCCTAGTCCATAAGTCCTAACTCTCCACTAATTCAATTAGTGAGAACTAGAGTCAATGTCTCCCAATCATCAATTACATGGACATTAGTAACTCAAGAGTTCCTAGGTTACCTCTCCAAGCCAAGAACATAAAATTCTACTCTAACACTCCTCCAAGCATTTCATCAAATACTTGGAAGGCACAAAAGGAAAGCATAGTAAAATTGCAAGCAAGGAAAGTAAATCTACACTACTCAATTGCAAGGAATTAAACAACAACAATTCAAATGAACAATAAAGGAAATCAAAACATGAATTGCATAAAAAGGAAAATGGAAGAACAAAAGTGCATCAACATAAAGTAGAGAACTACAAGAATTAAATGCTAAACTAGAGAGAAGAGATGTAGAAGAAGGAGAATTAACCTAGATCTAACAATTCCTAATCTAGATCTAACCTAATCCTAATTCTAGAGAGAAGAGAGAGCTTCTCTCTCTAGAAACTAACTTTCCCTCCAAAACTAAACTAAAATAAACTAATGATAACTAGATCAAAAGTATGTTGATTTCCCTTCAATCTCTAGCTTAAATAGCATCAGCAATGAGTTGGATTGGGCCCACAAGGCTTCTAAAATCGCTGACCACGAGTTTCATTAACTGAATCACCTGCAGCCATCAACACGTATACATACAGTGCGCATATGCATCCTTATACGCATGGCAACCATGAAAAATCTTATATCATCTCGAAGCCCCGGATGTTAGCTTTCTAACGCAATTGAAACCGCCTCATTTGGACCTCAGTAGCTCATGTTATGAACGAATAAGTGCAAAGAGGTCAGTTTGACAGCCTTTGCAATTCCTTCATTTCTTCATGAGTTCTCCATTTCTACATGCTTTCTCTTCATTCCATTGATCCAATCTTTGCCTCCTAAACCTGAAATCACTTAGCAAACACATCAAGGAATCTAATGGAATCAAGGTGAATTAAATTTAGCTATTTTAAGTCCTAAAAAGCATGTTTTCACTCTTAAGCACAATTAAGGGAGAATTTACAAAACCATTCTATTTCATTGGATAAGTGTGAGAAAAGGTTGACAAAATACTCTAAATTCAACACAAGATAAACCCTAAAAATGGGGTTTATCAGATATCTTCTCTCTCAAGACAACTATCCAATTGAATTAAGATCGAAAGCTTTCTCACAAAAATCAAGAGAAAAGAAAGAAGAAGAATAAGAAAACTACTATTGATCCATTGAATTACAATAGAGCTCCCTAACCCAATGAAAGGAGTTTAGTTGTCCATAGCTCTCAAAATGGAAAATGAAATTGAAAGATACATTGCCCCTATTTGAAGAATTACCGAAAACTCAATTCCACCAAAAAATTCCAAAAAATAAAGTAAAAGTAAAAGTCCTCTTCTAACTTAAATTCTAAGCTATTTATACACTTTCTTCCATTGCTCTTCAATCTCTGAATTGGAATTTTGGCCTTGATAGAGTTGTGTTAAAAAATTTGGCTCCAATTGGTTTCCCTTGATATTAAGAAGAGATCTGTTTGAATTGCACATTCTAATGGTTCACGTTGGAGTCAACGTTTGATGGCCAACGTTGACTCAAACGCCTTTCAGAAGAACAACCAGAAAAACCAAGTACTTTGCTGTCATTGGCATTTGACTCAACGTTGGTGGGCCAATGTTCTCCTTACCCAAGCGTATACGTACCTAACGCGTTTGCTCCCATGGGGTGAAAATGCGTATCCACGCGTGCGCGTGGATTCTCAAAAGTTAAGGTCACGTGTACACACCATGGACGCGTACGCGTCGTTGCACGTTTTTAAAATCACAACTTTGTAGTCACAATCGTGCATGTTGGCTTTCAACATTTGAGGTAGCGTTTGGGGTCCAACGTTGCCTATCCACGCGTATGCGTCAGCTACGCGTGTGCGTGGATTGTCAAAAATCCGAATCTACGCGTACGCGTCGCTGCAATTTTTCGGAATCTCCAGAAAGCTCATTTCTTTACAATGTTGGCAGTAACGTTGGATGTCCAACGTTCCCTCCAATGTGAGCACCAGAAATTATGCAGAGAATTGCTTTGCTTTCCTTCCAACGTTCGAGGCAACGTTGGTGGTCCAACTTGGCCACCAACGTTGCTTCTTTTTCATCTTTTCCATGCTCCTTCTTCAACTTCTCTCCATGCCTTCCTTCACCTGTCATTAACCAATATATGAATCAAAGCCTTGCTAAAGTCATGAGAATTCTCATCATTCTTAGCACACAAGTAATTATATCATAATTCTCATGAAATTGCATCAAATTAATCATAGTTGGATGAATCTAGGTATGCATGAGTTTCTACCCAATTTGCTTACTTACAACTCATGAAAAGTGCATAAAACCTATTAAAACAAAGAAAAAGGCCAGTGAAACTAGCCTAAGATGCCCTTGCATCATTGGGCTCGCTATGTGGACATCGTATGGTGGTGGCCACACCAAACTTAATCTCTGGGCTTACTCTCAAAATTAATTCATTCAAAGGGTTGTAAGCCTAGATTAAATGGGTTAGTGGCCACACCAAACTTAGCTTTTTAGCTATTTCCCGGCCTAATCACTCATAATCAGAATGTGTGTTCATCAATTTGCATTTTCAGAAAAAGGAAAAAGATTGATGAATTACTAGCTATCAAACATTGGAACTGATATTTAAACTACCTAATCTATCACTTACAATCTACTCGTAGAAAGCAAGAGAAACAAAAGTATTAAACTGGTACTTAAACTATCTAAATTGGAAATTCTAAAGCTACTTCTAGAAAGTAAGAAATTAAAAGGATATAGAGTGTTGGGGTGCCTCCCAACCAGCGCTTCTTTAATATCATTAGCTTAACATTCCTCCATCTTTAGTTGAGGTTATAGCTCACTCTATGCTCCTCAAAAGAGTCTCCCAAGTAATGTTTGAGTTTATGGCCATTTACAGTGAGAGTTCTCTGAGTTTTGTCCTTCATGAGCTCTACATGACTATAGAGGGATAATTTAAGGATGGTAAAAGGTCCTGACCATCGAGACTTAAGTTTTCCTGGGAAGAATTTGAGTCTTGAGTTGTATAGTAGCACCTTTTGACCTTCTACAAACTCTCTTGTTGCTATCTTTTGATCATGCCACCTCTTAGCTTTTTCCTTATAGATTTTGGCACTTTCATATGCTTGAGATCTGAGTTCTTCTAATTCTTGCAGTTGCAATATTTTTTTCTCCCTAGCAGCATTACTACCAAAATTTAGTAGCTTGAGTGCCCAAAATGCTTTGTGTTCAAGCTCAAGGGGTAGGTGACATGCCTTCCCATACACCAGCTGATATGGGGTCATCCCTATTGGTGTTTTGAAGGCTATCCTATATGCCCAAATAGCGTCGTCCAGCTTCTTTGACCAGTCCTTTCTTGAAGCTCTCACAGTTTTCTCTAGGATCCGCTTTAGCTCTCTATTGGATACCTCTGTCTGCCCACTTGTTTGAGGGTGATAAGGTGTTGCAACCTTATGTTTCACTCCATATCTCAAGAGGAGGGCTTTCAATGGTCTGTTGCAGAAATGGCTCCCTCCATCACTAATAAGATGTTCCTCCTAAGGAAGTTCATGACTACCTTGTTATCGTTTGTTGGTGCTATAATGGCCTCCACCCACTTAGATACATAGTCCACTACCACTAGAATGTACTTGTTTGAGTATAAGGTAGGGAAAGAACCCATGAAGTCAATTCCTCAAACATCAAACAACTCATGTTCTAGGATAAACTGATGTGGCATCTCATTTTTCTTGGGTAGATTGCCAACTCTTTGGCATTCATTGCAAATTGACACCAATTCCTTAGCATCTTTGAATACTGTTGGCCAAAAGAATCCACATTGGAGCACCTTTACTGCTGTTCTTTCTCCACTAAAATGGCCTCCATATGCAGATCCATGGCATTGCCACAACACTTCTTACCCTTCTTCTTGTGAAATACATCTCCTCAAAATTCCATCAACACCCTTTTTGAACAAGTACAACTCATCCCAAATGTAGTGTTTAGCATCATTGAGTAGCTTCCTCTTCATGTATTTGTTAATGTTGGTGGGCAACTCCGCAATAGCCTTGAAGTTGGCTATATCAGCAAACGAATGGCTTTCTTGAATCATCATTAGCTGCTCATCAGTGAAACTTTCATTCACTTAAAGTTGTTGTGCTTCATCCTCGTCATGTGGGATTCTTGATAAATGATCAGCCACCTTGTTCTCTGCCCTACTTCTATCTTTTATCTCTATGTTGAATTCTTGAAGTAGCAAGACCCACCTTATCAACCTAGGCTTGGATTCTTGCTTGGTCAACAGATATTTGAGGGCTGCATGATCAGTGAAAATAGTAACTTTTGAGCCAATAAGATATGATCTAAACTTATCAAAAGCAAAGACTATGGCTAAAAGTTCCTTCTCTGTAGTGGTGTAGTTCCTTTGATTCTCATTTGAGGACTTTGCTAGCATAGTAAATAACATGCACTAGCTTGTCTTTCCTTTGTCCTAGAACAGCACCAACAGTAAAATCAGATGCATCACACATTAATTCAAAGGGTAGATCCCAGCTAGGTGGTGCTATAATAGGTGCAGAGGAAAGTCTATTTTTAAGTTCATCAAAGGCTAACATACATTCTATATCAAAAACAAAGGGGGTATTTGAGCAAGTAGGTTGCTGAGAGATTTGGCAATCTTTGAAAAATCTTTTATAAACCTCCTATAAAACCCAGCATGTCCCAAAAATCTTCTAATTGCCTTGACATTGCAAGGTGGAGGCAACTTCTCAAGTACTTCCACCTTTGCCTTGTCTACTTCTATGCCCTGTTTAGAGATCTTATGACAAGAACCACCCCTCTAGTTACCATGAAATGGCACTTCTCCCAGTTTAAAACTAGGTTAGTTTCTTGGCATCTCTTTAGCACCATGGTAAGATGATGTAGGCAATCAGAATATGAATCCCAAAACACAAAGAAGTCACCCATAAACACTTCTATGAACTTCTCAATCATGTATAAAAATTTTGAAAGCATGTACCTTTGGAATGTTGCAGGTGCATTGCACAATCCAAAGGGCATTCTCCTATAAGCAAAGACTCTATAGGGACAAGGAAAAGTGGTTTTCTCCTAATCCTTTGGGTCTACAACTATTTGGTTGTAGCCAGAGTAGCCATCCAGGAAGCAGTAATATTCATGTCCTGCTAGTCTTTCAAGCATTTGGTCCATGAAAGGTAGAGGAAAGTCGTCTTTTCGGGTGGCTTCATTAAGTTTTCTATAGTCAATGCACATGTGCCATCCGGTCACTGTTCTTGTAGGTATTAGTTCATTCTTTTCATTTGGTACAACAGTGATCCCTCTTTTCTTAGGAATCACTTGGACAGGGCTTACCCAAGGGCTATCTGAGATAGGGTAAATCACCCCTGCTTTCCATAGTTTCAACACCTACTTTTGGACTACCTCATTCATTGTTGGGTTCAGCCTTCTCTGTTGCTGTCTTGAGGGCTTTGCACCTTCATCAAGTAGGATCTTGTGCATACACATTGAAGGACTGATTCCCTCTAGATCCGCAAGTGTCCAACCTATAGCATCCTTATGTTGTTTCAGTACTTGGATTAACTCCTCTTCTTATTCCTCATTCAAGTTTGAGCTAATGATCACTGGGTATGTATTGTTATCACCCAAGTAAGAATATTTCAAACTTGGGGGTAGAATCTTCAGTTCCAACTTTGGTGCCTTCAATTTCCTCTTGCTTGGCTTATCCATCATGATTGATTTATCCATAGCCTCCAGTGGTAGCTCACCACATGAGACTTGTTGATCTTGCTCTTGGGTTTCTTCATATTGTTCTTCCTCTATGACTCTTTGAACCATGTTCTCAATGGTATCCACCATCATGCATTCACTAATGGCTTCCTTGGGGTAGCTCATTTCCTTGATGACATTGAAAACCATCTTTGCTTCATGTAATCTCAAGACTAGCTCCCCTTTTTGAACATCAATTATGGCTCTAGCAGTAGCTAGGAATGGCCTTCCTAGGATGATTGATGTCTTGACTTCTTCCTCCATGTCAAGCACAACAAAATCAGCTAGGAAGATGAATTCCCCCACTTTCAACAATAAATCTTCCACCACACCATGGGAGAATTTAAACGTTCTGTCAGCTAATTGGAGTGCCATTCTTGTTGGCTTGGCTTCCTCTATTCTCATTATTTTCATCATGGCCAAAGACATGAGGTTTATGCTAGCTTCGAGATCATATAATGCCTTCTCAATGTTCATATTCCCAATGATACAGGGGATTTGGAAGCTCCCAGGATCTTTCAGTTTCTGGGGAAGCTTCTTTTGTATTATGACACTACATTCCTCAGTGAGCACTACAGTCTCTTTCTCTCCCCAATTCCTCTTCCTTTTCATGAGCTCCTTCAAAAACTTAGCATAGAATGGCGTTTGCTCTAGTGCCTCAGCAAAGGGTATGATGATTTGGAGCTTCTTGAAGATTTCTAAAAATCTAGAGAATTGGCTGTCTTTCTCATCCTTCCTCAGCCTTTGTGTATAGGGTGCTTGTGGCACATAAGGCTTCAAGACTTGCTTTGGTGAGGATGGTGCAGAGGTATTTTCTTCCTTCTTGATTTTATGTTCCTTTGCAATTTCTTCTTCTTGGTGGCTTTGGCTTGGGGTTGTTTCTTCTACAACCTTTCCACTTCTTAGTTTTATGGCCTTGCACTCTCCCCTGGGGTTAGCCACGGTGTCACTAGAAAAGGTATGTATGGACATAGATATTTGCTTAGATAAGCTCCCTAATTGTGCCTTCAACTTTGAAATCGCTGCCCCTTGATTCTTTATGTTGGATCCGGCCTCTTCCTGGTTAGCATCTATTTTTCTGTCAGCTTGTAGCTGTCTTTCCAGAATAGTAGAGATAGTTCTGGTCAGTTGTGTTGACAATTGTGCTATGGCTGCCTCTAATTTTGAGAAACTATTGCTGGTTTCACATAGTTGCATGGTGGGGGTTGATGTATCTTGGTGGTGGCTATTGTGTGTCTGCTGTGTGGGGTGATGTGATGTGTTTTGTGAGCTGTGGTAGGGTCTGTTGTTTCTTGATTGGTGGTTGGTATTATGGTTGTTGTGATGATTGGAGTGATAGGGTTTGTGGTCTTGTTGGTTTTCCCGCCTAAAATTCGGGTGGTTCTTCCATCCTGGGTTGTATGTTTTAGAGTTTGAATCATATACTGGTCTAGATGGGTTGTTTACATAATTTGCCTGCTCCCATTCACATTCAACTTCTGATGCATCTTCTTCTTGTGGTGGTGCTTGAGCTTGGACAACTGAGACTTGGCTTGCCTCCACCTTCTTTGTTAAGGCTGCTAATTGTGTTGCGATTGCCTTGTTTTGTGCTAACAAGGTGTCCATAGAGTTGAGTTCCAACACTCCTCTCTTTTGAGCTCTTTTTGAAGCATAGAAGTATTCATTTTCGTCTACAGTCTCAATGACATCTATGGCTTCTTTGATGGTTTTCTTCTTGTTGAGTGAACCCCCTGAAGAGTGGTCCACAACTTTCTTTGCTTCATATGATAGCCCTTCATAGAAGATGTGTAGTTGAACCCATTCGTTGAACATATCTAGAGGGAACTTCCTTGTCAAGTCTTTGAACCTCTCCCAGGCCTTATAAAGTGTTTTACCATCTTGCTGCCTGAAGGTTTGCACCTCAGTCCTCAATCTATTGACTCTCTGTGGTGGGTAGAATCTTGCTAGAAACTTGTTCACTACTTCATCCCAAGTGGTCAAGCTCTCCTTGGGGAATGCCTCCAACCATTTTGCTACTTTATCTCTGAGTGAGAAGGGAACAAGAGTAGCTTGTAGGTGTTAGGGTGTACACCATTGGATTTTACAGTGTCGCATATCCTCAAGAATGTAGTGAGATGTTGGTTTGGGTCGTCTTAGGCACCCCCTCCATATGAACAATTATTCTGGACAAGTGTGATGAGTTGAGGTTTCAACTCAATGTTGTTAGCATGTATTCTTGGCTTCAGAATGCTGCTGCCACAGTTTCCTGGATTTGGGTTGATGTAGGAGCCTAAGACTCTCCTCTCTTGCCCAACATGATTGCCAGCTTCCTCTCCAACATGGTTATGCACCTCTTCCTCCATAGTAGCTCCCAGATCCTCCTCCGCTACTTCCTCTCTAACTATGCCTTCGCCTCTTGCTTCCCTCCTTAACCTAAGGAAGGTCCTCTAAGGTTCACTATCAAAGGAGGATGAAGTTTTCCTTTCTACCTGTCATACATTCAACAAATAGCCAGCAGAGGACAAGTGAAGTGAAAACTCTTGTTGAAGTTAGTGGTTAGCATGGTTGATGCAATTGATCAAACAGTTAATATGGCAGTAAGAAGGCTGGAAATATGAACAGTGAGTAACTGAAATGATTAAAGCAAAAACAAAACAAAATAAGAGCAGAGAAAAAAAACTGAAAAGGAATTAACAAGGTAATTAAAATGCTTAATCTAGCTCCCCAATCAATTTAGTAATTGTCAAATTCAAACCAATCCCCGACAACGGCACCATAAAACTTGATGTCTGGAATTCACAGCCCTCAAAATTTTGATTATGAACTCGTTCTTTTGGCAAGCACACCAAAATTATCGTCAAGTAATAAACCACAGTGGAGTGGGATCGTATCCACAGAGATTGGTAGATTTGAGCAATTTTAATCAATTGATGAATTAGTTAAGTTGAGCAATATATAGTAGGATTGCGGAATTGTAAATGAACAGGAAATTAAATAACTCAAAAGTAAAAAGAAGCAGTAAAGTGCATAAAAGGAAATGGCAATAACGTAAAGTGTAGAATCACAAAAGACTTAATTGTAAATGGGAATGGGGATTGACAGAATTGTAAAGAAAGCTATAAAGAATGTGGAAGATAAAAATAGCAGGATTCATTGAGATTGGGAGATATTGTTCTCTTTGTATTAAATCTAGCTCATCTCTTCTTCAATCACGCAACTCATTGACCTCTTGGCAATCAAGATTGGTTGAGCCCTAATACCTTGGTGACTCAATCTCTCAAATCTTGATAATCAACCAATTCCTTGGTCTAATTTCTCATGAAGAGAGATATGCTTGGTCCCTGATTATACCACACATCTTTGTAGATCCAGAATAGAGGGTGGATTTTATGTCACTGTATCCAATCACCAAAACCCAGATATACTCATATGTGAGAAGGGATTTTAAGCATGGTTTCATGTTACCTTTTCCAAGGTTTCCATGAAACCCATTTTGCATTCAATCTCTTTCCCAAGACGATTGAACACAAGCATTAAAACGAAATTCCTTCTAGCAAATCAAAGTGAAGATGAAGAGAAGAAGAAATTCACTATCATTAATCCATCAAGTACAACAGAGTTCCCTCTCCCAATGAGAGGGATTTTAGCTACTCATAGCTTAGAGAAACGTACAAGAGATGGAAGTGATCATGTGAAAGTAAATCTAACTCCACTTTAAAAAACTACTACCCAACCCCTTTCTCAATACTCTCAGGGGTTATTTATACTACTCCTAGTGCTGGAATAAAAAAAATATAAAGAGGAAAAGAAAATTACAATTGGAGGGAAAGAAAACTCAATAAACGTGGCCTTCAGTGGCTAGCGTGTGACGGGGGCTTCAGTGGCGTGCCACGCCCAGCCTCCAATTAGGCTTGGCACGTCATGCCCAGCTCTCAAGTGGCACGCCCAGGGTCTTCTCAAGCTTTGGTTAGCCTGGCGTGTCACGCCTTCGAGCCCAAGTGGCACGCCCAGGCGTTTCTTGGGTTTTTGTTAGCCTGGCGTGCCACGCCTTCGATCCCAAGTGGCACGCCCAGGTCTTTGTCTTCCTCTTCCACTTTCTGGAAAGTTGAACCAGCGTGGCATGCCCAGGGTCTAGCGTGCCATGCCCATTTGTGTGCTTGGTTCTTTCATTGGCGTGCCATGCCCAGAACTCAAGTGGCACGCCTAGGTCTTCTTCTTGTTGGTTGGTGATGCTGGCGTGCCACGCCTGAGGCTCAAGTGGCACGCCTGATAAACCACTATTTTATGATTTATATTATGCTCAATTGACTGGTTTCTATCAAGTCTTTGCTCACTTATTCATATAAATTGCATGGTTTTACAATTCCTTCCTTACTCCTTAATATATGTGAAAATATGTTTCCTGGACCATAAAATTATTAATTTTAATTACCCTTTATTATCATTCGATTCCGTGATCCATGTGTTGAGTACTTTCAGGATTTATAGGGCAGGAATGGCCTAGGGAACAGAAAGGAAACATACAAAAGTGGAAGGAACACGCGAAAATGAAGTTTTGAAGGAAATGGCAGCGACGCGCATGCATGGACGACGCGGACGCGTGACTTACGCAGAGCCCAAGCGACGCGCACGCGTGGACAACGCGGACGCATGCCTAGCGCAAAGCACGAGTGACGCATACACGTGACAAGGAAAACACATATTAGAGGCTATAAAGTGGGGGAATACATCCATTCATGAGGAGAGATCGACACAACATTCATTATTCAGATTTTAGGTTTTAGATGTAGTTTTTAGAGAGAGAGGCTCTCTCCTCTCTCTTAGGATTTAGGATTTAGGATTTCTTTTAGGATTAGGATTTCTTCTTCATTCCAGGTTCAATGTTCCTTTACTTTAATTTCTCTTCTACTTTTATTTATTCTATTATTTTAGTTTTTTAATATTGGTTTATGAATTCCATGTTAGGATTGATTTTCTTATTTAATATAATTTGAGGTATTTCAGATTTATGATTGCTTTCTTTTATTTAGGATATAAATAATTTGGATTTTTCTCTTCCCTTTGCTTTGGTAGAGTAATTGGTGACACTTGAGTTATCAAACTCAGCTATTGATTGATATTTGAAGTTTGCTGGTTGATTTGGATCCCTCTAAAGCTAGTCTTTCCTTAGGAGTTGACTAGGACTTGAGGAACCAAATTAGTTAGTCCACTTGACTTTCCTTTATTTAGTAAAAGTTGACTAAGTGGGAGCAATAAACAATTTTCATCACACCTGATAAGGATAACTCGGATGGGATTTCCAGTTCTTATACCTTGCAATGGTTTTCATAATAATTAATTTACTTTATTGCTAATTTATTTCCTTGTTCCCTATTTCAAAAAACCCAAAAATATACCTTTTTCCATAACCAATAATAAATCATACCTCCCTACAATTCCTTGAGAGACGACCCGAGGTTTCAATACTTCGGTTATAAATTTTATTGGGTTTTGTTGCTTTAGTGACGACCAAAACTTTTGTACGAAAGGATTCTCTGTTGGTTTAGGAACTATACTTACAACGCGATTATTTTTGTGAAATTATTTACCATCAATTAATCTGTTCGTCAAAATGGCGCAATTGCCGGGGAATTGCAAACGTGTGCCTTATTAATGGTTATTGTAAATATTTGCTTTTTCATTTCTTTGTTAGTGTTTCTATTTTTAGGAGTTTATTTTCATTAATTTTTGTTTTTATTTTCTTTTGCTACTATGAATTTTCACCCCTCTGGCTTCGAGTTTGGTTCCAATGTTGTTGTAAGGAATGGAAACTATAATGAGAACGGGCATCAAGGATAGAAGAATCAAAGATGGGAGGAGCCACAAGGATTTGATCAACCCTCTTGGCAACAACCCCCTCCAATGCACTATCACCAACAACTATTCTATGAATGCCTAAGTAAAGAATAATAGCTGGCGTGCCACGCCTTCGACACCAAGTGGCATGCCTATATGGTTGGCCTCCTATCTCCCTTTTTGGAAAATATAAATGGCATGCCACACCCATAGTTCCTCTTTATTCCAGTAGCTGGCGTGCCACGCCCAGCATTCAAGTGGCACGCCTAAGTGAAGATGAGAGCTTGGCGTGCCACGCCTTTGATCTCAAGTGGCACACCTGGCCTTTCTTGCCCTTTTCTAGCAATGGCGTGCCACGCCTAGATGCTCAAGTAGCACGCCCATGTGATGGTTGAGGGCTGGCGTGCCACGCCTTCGACATCAAGTGGCACGCCCAACTTTGTTTGGCCTTCTCTAGCATTGGCGTGCCACACCTATGTCTTCTAGTGGCACGCCCAAGTGATGGTTGGGAGCTGGCGTGCCACGCCTTCGACATCAAGTGGCATGCCCAGCTTCACTTGGCCTTTTTTAGCCAATGGCGTGCGATGCCCGGGTCTTCAGGTGGCACGCCCAAGTAATGGTTGATGGTCCTGGCGTGCCACGTCCATCTTGGCATTCCACGCCCCTCTTATGGCTGCTAGCATTGCTCTCTGGAAAATTGTACCAGCGTGCCATGCCTAGCTCCTGGCGTTCCACGCCCATGTACTTTCATGGCATTTGCTCCAAGTGGCACACCAGTTTCACACGCCCAACTCTGTTTTGTTATTTTCTTCCCTTTTTGTTGCACTTTTCACCTGAAACGCAGCACAAATCCATTTCAAAGTAATGTATCATAATACTTATCATTTGGCTCATGAAATTGCATTGAAATAATGAATATGTTCTCTTTTTATGGTCCTTTTGCATAGGTAAAAGGGGTAAATGATGCAAGTCATCATTGTTGTTCTGGTTCTGATCTAAATCGTCCCTGTCTCGACTCACCATTGTCTTCTGTTCTGCCTCTGCTTTTGGTTACACTAGTAACGGAGCTGTCCTACCTCCTCCCTGCTCCAGTGCTGCTGCTACTGCTAATGGGGAGTGATTAGAAATGTTGTTGCCGTTACACGGATTAAGAAAAAGGGGTTCATCATATCTAATTCCTGTTTGTTCGGCTAATTAAGGTAGGGAATTTATTTTGAAATTAATCGTTTTAATTTATGAATGCTATCAAAGTGTAGTGAGTAACTGCATATAATTTATAAATGTTTTATGTGACTAATTGATTAGAATTGATGAAATGAGATTGTTGGTGATTGTGAATATGATTGAATGTGATAAAATGAAATTGTGATGAGAATTGGTTGAATTGTGACTGTGGATGGTGATTAATTTAATATTTCTTATTAAATTAAAACATGATGATTAATTATTGAAAAATTGTCATTTTAATAATCGATGAATTGAGTTTGGGTTATGGTTGTGATTGTGACTGGTTTCCTTGTTGTGAGTAATTAACTGATGAGATTTATTTTGGTTTGAGGTTGTGATTGTTACTGGTTTTCTAATTATTTAGGAATTACTGAAAGTTCTTATTTTAGTTTATTATGCCAAATCGGTATCTATTGAATTGTTTGCTTGATGACGTCGTGATGGCCATTAATGCTGATTTATGATTAACTATAATTGGGTTTGAGAACTGTTAAAGGATTAAAGTTTGATTACTAAATTGATTTTCTTGAAATCTGAATTTTAAAATAAAACAGTAACTTTGGGGAAGAATAAGTAACTCGATAATGAACGAAATTGTATGAGGTTAAAGGCTAATTTTTGGGAAATTAGTTATGAATTTTTTAAGCTGGACTGGTTTACTTTTAAAGAATGATTGATGGAAATTTTGATTTTAATTGATTATAGGATGTTAGTCGTTAAACTGAATTATGATGAGATGATTATTGAGAATCTGTTGTTGTGATAATTGCTGATAAAAGGTTGGTGAATTGTTGAGAAAGAGGAAACCCACAAGGGTGGCTTAAGTCCTTTTTAGGGTAGGTTATGCAGAATTTTAATATAATATAAGGATTTAATTAAAAAGAATTTTATGAACTACACTTTAGATATTTAATTGATGAATTTGAAACTTGATAACTGGAAATGAATTGTTAAGATTTAGAAAAGATAATGAAAAATGTTAAAAGGAGGGAAAACCGTATGAATTGTTAGTCATTTAACTACGGGAAAATACCCACAAACTAAGCAATCATTGGCCTCGGGGAAACCTAGGAATTGTTATTTATTTTATATGTGGGAAAAACCCATGAATTGATAATAATTGATTACAGGAATAACCCACGAATTGTTGTGTGTTAATCTCGGGAAAATCCCATGAACTGAAGAGTTTTATTTTTTGTTGATCTGAAGTGTGCACATCATGTGGTGTTTTTCTATGATTTTTCATATGAAAAATTGATTCATAATGCTCAATTGTTGAGTGTTTTTATACTTAAGTTGTATATTATTTTGATCCTTTTGATATGATAAATTTTGTAGAAAATAATAGAAAAAGAAGCAAAAAGTACAAAACAAGTTAAAAAGAATAAAAGAGAAAATTTTGGCACGCTTTAAAGCTTAGGATACACTTTCGAACCTTAGACCACGCTTTTGAAAGCATGGCCCTTGAAGCATGAACACCCTCAAGGGCATTGTTAACGCCAAGGAGAAGTGGTGCCTTCCAAAGGGGCGCCAATGAATCAAGTGAAGCATATGATTATGCAAGCCATATGATGCATGAGGTGTTATTATATGAAGGATGCAATAATCAAAATGCTTAACTAATGCATGCATGAGGCATTAATTAAATGATCAAAGCAAGCAAGGCATTTAAAGAATTACGCCAAAAAGGAAATAGTGTGGACCAAAGGAAGCAACGCATGAAATGGCATCACTAACGCCTAACAATGAAGTGCCTCCAAGAAATGGAAGCAAAGGAATGGAATAGATGAAGCACGTGTTGGTAATGCCAACTCCAAGGGAAGCAAGTGAAGCTCGACAGTTGGGCATTGGTAACGCCCAATTATGAAGAGCCCATTCCAAATAACGCCCAATAAAATTTGGAAGCTCTTGTCATACTAGACACCCCTAGAACTAGGCAATTGGGCATTGTTTACACCCAGTTACAAAGCGCATAATTCAATGGCCCCACAAATGAAGAATGAAGCCCTAGAGCATGCTGAAATGGGTGTCAGTAATGCCCAAAACAAGGAACGCCCAAGTGAAACAACGCCCATGTCACAAGGAGTTGCTCCTGTAGGTATGAGAGTTAGCGTTGGCAATGCCCAAAATGCAAGGCGACTTGTCAAGTAATGATGGCGATGCATTCTGAAGAAAGTAAACTTGTGCAGTCACGTATAGACACGCCTCATGCGTATGGGCAACTGAGCAAAAATGGAAATTCACGCGTACGCACAAGGCATGCGTACGTGCGACACCAGCTTTTCATCCCCAATTTGTGATGTTTTACCAACACCAGGAAATAGAAGCGCCTTGTCATAATAACGCCCAAGCCTCCCCAATTTGGTCCACTTTCTCACTCAAAGTCCATTCAAAATTCATGTAAGCAAGCCGACAATAAACAACCAATCAAAGCCACAGAAATCATCTAGAAGAAGTTAATTTTCATTTGATTGTAATTTAATGTCAATTTTATTTTAATTTTAAATTTAGGATAGCTTATAAATAGGCCTTAGTTTAATCATTTAGCCACAAAATTCTGGGGGGAGTCTTTGGACACTATCTTCATACACATGATAAACCCAAATTTGTGGTTTATCTTGTGCTTAATTTAGGGGATTTTATCAACCTTTTCTCACATTTATTCAATGAAATAACATGGTTTTGTAATTCTCTCTTAATTTGTGCTTAAGTATAAAAACATGCTTTTTAGGCCTTTAATTTGCTAGTTTTAATTCACCTTTGATTCTACTAGATGCTTTGATGTGTTTGTTAGTGAACTCAAGATGAAAAGGACTAGGAATGGATCAAAGGAGTGAAGAAAAAATTATGAAAAGTGGAGAACTCATGGAAAAACAAGGATTTGGAGTGCACACATCGACACGTACGCGCAACAAACGTACACGCGTTGATATGAAGTCGCATAGCAACGCGTACGCATGGATGGTAAAATGTCAAGCAATGCGTACGCGTGACCCATGCGTACACGTCGTAGCTCGCACGTGACCTCTGGTGCACAAAATTGGAAATCACAATTCTTCACAAATTCACACAATTAACCAGCAAGTGCACTGGGTCGTCCAAGTAATACCTTACGTGAGTAAAGGTCGATCCCACGGAGATTGTTGGCTTGAAGCAAGTTATGGTTATCTTGTAACTCTTAGTAAGGATATAATATCAATAATGATTTTTAGTTTTAATTGTAAAAAGTAAAAGAGCGTGAAATAAATACTTATTATGCAGTAATGGAGAATATGTTGGAGTTTTGGAGATGCTTTGTCTTCTGAATTCCAGTAACATAATGCTTCCTCACTTTCAAACATACAAGGCTCTTTCCATGGCAAGCTGTATGTAGGGCATCACCGTTGTCAATGGCTACTTCCCATCCTCTCAGTGAAAATGGTCCAAATGCTCTGTCACAGCACAGCTAATCATCTGTTGGTTCTCGATCATGTCGGAATAGAATCCATTGATTCTTTTGAGTTTGTCATCACGCCCAACAATCGTGAGTTTGAAGCTTGTCACAGCCATTCAATCCTTGAATCCTACTCGGAATACCACAGACAAGGTTTAGACTTTCCGAATCCTCAAGAGTGGCTGCCAAAATGTTCTAGCTTATACCATGAAGATTCTGATTAAGGAATCTAAGAGATACTCATTCAATCTAATGTAGAACGGAGGTGTTTGTTAGGCACACGTTCATGGGGTGAGAATGGTGATGAGTGTCACGGATCATCACATCCATCACAGTTAAGTACGAATCAGCATCTTAGATAGAAACAAGCGTGTTTGAATGGAAAACAGAAATCATTGCATTAATTCATCGAGACACTGCATAGCTCATCACCCCCAACAATGGAGTTTAGAGACTCATGCCATCAAAAGGTATAAAGTTTAGATCTAAAAATGTCATGAGATACGAAATAAGTCTCTAAAAGTTGTTTAAATACTAAACTAGTAACCTAGGTTTACAGAAAATGAGTAAACTAAGATAGATGGTGCAGAAATCCACTTTTGGGGCCCACTTGGTGTGTGCTGGGGATGAGACTTGAGCTTCTCACATGACTGGGCTGTTTTTGGAGTTAAATGCCAGGTTGTAACCTGTTTCTGGCGTTCAACTCCAACTTGCAACCTGTTTCTAGCGCTGAACGCCAGATGCAACATGAAAACGCCAGTTTACATCATCTATCTTCACGCAAAGTATGGACTATTATATATTGCTGAAAAGCCCTGGATGTCTAGTTTCCAACCCAATTAAGAGCGCGGCAATTGGACTCCTTTAGCTCCAAAAAATCCATTCCGAGTGCAGGGAGGTCAGAATCCTACAACATCAGCAGTCCTTTTTCAGCCTGAATCAGATTTTTGCTCAGCTCCCTCAATTTCAGCCAGAAAATACCTGAAATCATAGAAAAACACACAAACTCATAGCAAAGTCCAGAAATATGATTTTTGCCTAAAAACTAATAAAAATATAATAAAAACTAACTAAAACATACTAAAAATATACTAAAAACAATGCCAAAAAGTGTATAAATTATCCGCTCATCACCTCCCAACACCAAACTTAGAGTTTGAATGTGGAGGCTCTGTTTGACTCTATATTGAGAGAAGCTTTTCATGCTTCTTCTTCATGTGTACAGAAGGAGATCATTGAGCCTTAAATACAGGGTAGGCCTCATTCACTTGAAGGACCAACTCTCCTCTGTCAACATCAATCACAGCTTTTGCTGTGGCTAGGAAGGGTCTGCCAAGGATGATGGATTCATCCTTATTCTTCCCTATTTCATGGATTTGTCTGCCATCCCTAGTGAGATTCTTGCAGCTTGTACCTCAAAGATTCCCAGTTTTTCCATTATAGAGATTGGCATGAGGTTGATGCCTGACCCCAGGTCACATAGAGCCTTCTCAAAGGTCATGGTGCCTATGGTACAAGGTATTAAGAACCTTTCGAGATCCTGTTTCTTTTGAGGTATCCTCACCTGAGCTAAGGCGTTTAGTTCATTAATGAGCAATGGAGGTTCATCCTCCCAAGTCTCATTACCAAATCACTTGGCATTCAGCTTCATGATTGCTCTAAGGTACTTAGCAACTTGCTCTTCAGTAACATCTTCATCCCCTTCAGAGGAAGGATATTCGTCAGAGCTCATGAATGGCAGAAGTAGATTCAATGGAATCTCTATGGTCTTTGTATGAGCCTCAGATTCCATTGGTTCCTCAAATCTCGAGCAAAGTATGAACTATTATACATTTTTGGAAAGCCCAAGATGTATACTTTCCAACTTAATTGATAGCGTGCCAATTGGGCTTCTGTAGCTCCAGAAAATCCACTTCCAGTGTAGGAAGGTCAGAATCCAACAACATCTTCAGTCCTTTTTAGCCTCTGAATCAGATTTTTGCTCAGGTCCCTCAATTTCAGCCAGAAAATACCTGAAATCACAAAAAAACACACAAACTCATAGTAAAGTCCAGAAATGTGATTTTTGCATAAAAACTAATAATTATATACTAAAAACCAACTAAATCATACTAAAAACATGATAAAAACAATGCCAAAAAGCATATAAATTATCCGCTCATCAAGATCAATTAGAAGATGGGTGCAAAAAAAAAAAGATTTGGGATCCGGGAATATATGAAGAACAATTTTGGAAGCCCTTAACTTGTGTGGAACTTCATCAAAGCTTGGTGCCATTGATTTTGAATTTTGGAGCTTACTTGAAGTCCAAGCATTGGTGGAAGTTTTAAGATGAGTACAAGCATAAGCCACCATAACAAGGAGCCTTCCAAATGTCCAACTTAAGGACTTAAACTAAAAGTGCTAGGTGGGAGACACCCCACCATGGTAAACTCTTTCCACTCTCTTTTAGATTTGGTTAATAAGTGATTGGAGTTGCCATTATAGGTAGTTTTCTTCTTTTCTATACTCTTATGCATTTTGTTTCGATGATAGGTTGTAGTAGTGTGTCTTGATTAGTTTAGATTGTTCATTAAGTAGGTTGCTTGAAGTGTAAGTTTTGTTCGTAGTGTATTTAAAAATTTTTCAAAAACTAAAAAGATTTGTTGTTAAATATGATTTGTGATTGTCTTAGAATGATTAGAGATTAGGAGAGTGACCTGTTTTTGAAAAAAAAATAAAAGTGGGCATCGGCGCGCAAGCGCGCTGTGCGCGCGTGCGTTGACGTGGTTTCACAACTCCTAGTACTAAAACCCAAGAGTTATGCCCACTTTATGCCTACTTTGTGCCAGGCGATCTGCGCGTAAGCACGCAGGGTGCGTACGCGCCGATTGTCCCTGCCACATCCGCGCGTAAGCACGGATGGCGCGTACGCGCCGATTGTCCCTGCCACATCCGCGCATAAGCACGCATGGCGCATATGCGCGGATTTGCACCCTGTTTTTCTTATTTCTCCTTTCTCCTTCTTTCTTCTTTTCTTCTTCTTTCTTTCTACTTTTTTTTCTTCTTCCTCTCTTGGAAATTTTTTTCTTTTAAAAATAAAAAAATAAATTTTAAAAAAATTATATAAAATAATAATAAATAAAATACTGAAAAAAAATATCTCTTTTCTTCCATCTTCTTTTATTGCATTTCCATGTTTTCATTCATTGAATTTTAATTTTATTTTTTGTAACTTGTTTTCCCTTTTATTTTCTAAGTTTCTTATTTTAATATTGGTGTTGAATTCTTTTACTCAATTGTTGAGAATTTCTTGGTTAATCTTGGTGCTTCGTGACTTGTTTGGCATTAATTGTAATATTTGCTCTACACACAAGATTAGTGCTTTAGTCCTTCCTGACTCATGATCCCTTATTTTTATACCTCATCATCAGTGAGTTAGGATGAGACCAAATGCTCTCATGCTTATCACTAATCTTGTTTGTGTTAATTGTTGTTTGAACTTGATGCTCGACATGCTCTTCATGTTATTCACTTATGCTTTGACTTTCCTCTTGCATCAAGTATTAATTGATATGCCATTTGCCTATATTGTTTTCTCACTTGCATGCGTAGCTAACATGTAGTGAGAAACCTACTCTTATTTGGCATTAGCCCCTTCCTATGTTTTATTGCTTTGATATATTTGTTGTAGGCTTAATTTCCTTTCTTTCTCTCTCCTTTTAGGTTGGACACCAAGAAGGAAAGGGATGGAAAAGCTTCTAAATGGGGGCAACAAACAAGTTCACCCAAACAACGTTTTGAAGGAGCTCCTTAATTGTAGCAACCCGTCCACCTTGCTCTTCTTTGTATGCACCAAGTACAGTACAAATTTCTAAGTGTGGGGAGGTCGTCCGACCGATCTCCATGGGTAACAATTTCTTTCTTTCAACACCAATTCTTGATTTCCTTTGCTCGTTAGTTGTTGCATTGCATGATAGGTTGCATTTTAGTTAGAATTTGTACATATTTTACCACTTCTTTTTATGTTAGGACTACTTGGTTAGGGTGATGATTTCTTTTCCAAGGAAAATTGTTTTAGGGCACCCTACCAATTCGAAAAAATTTTTTCTGTTGAACTTGCTTGAAGAATTTATTTTGGAACATGGTTTTTGAGCTAAGAACACAAGCATGTGAGTTTTGAGCCAAATTGTGTGGTTACATCTTATAACCACTTATTTCCATTCTTGTGTGCATTGTTCTCTTTCTATGATTGTGATCTTTGATTTGTTTGATTCTTTATGTCCATTATTCCATGTATACATGCATTTATATGATTGAGGCCATTATTTCATTTAGCTCACTTACCCAAATAGCCTACCTTTCATCAACCATTGTTAGCCAATTTGAGCCTACTTAATCCCTTTCGTTCTTAATTTTAGCACATCACTACCCCTAAGTGAAAAACAATAAATATCCCTTAATTTGGATCTTTGATTAGCTTAGGCTAGTGAGAGTGTGTATCGTTTGGGTATGGGAAACTTGGGACATTGGTTGAGGTAAAAGTGTAATTTTTATTTTTGCTAAAAATTTTGGGAATTGGGTACATACTTATGCATTAAATATGTAAAACCATATATGCATTGATACATTTGTATATACTTTTGAAAAAATAACGAATGTGAAATATATATATATATATATATATATATATATATATATATATATATATATATATAAAAGAAACAAGAATATATGGAAAAAAAACGTAATAAAAAGGGGACAAAAATGCCCCAAAGTAAAGTAACAATAACAATGCATATGGAATGTGAATTAAAAAGAATGCATGAGTATGTGAAAAAGTGGGAATCATAGGTAGCTAGGTTGTGTATTAGAATTGTATAGGTTGATATATGTGTTTGGTGAGAGCTTAGACTAATCAAAGATTCAAATTTCAAGCTCACTTGACCATATGCATCCTTACCTTTACCCTAGCCCCATTACAACCTATGAATAAGTCCTCATGATGAATGTATGCATGCATTGAATAATTGTTGATTGTTAGATGATAAACAAATCTTGGAAAGCATGAGTATAAGAGAATTGAGTGATTGACCCTATACACTTGAGTGACTAGAGCGGATACACTTCCGGTGAGGGTTCGATGCTCAATTCCTTGTTCCCGACTTTCATGAGCTTTTCTTCTTACAAGTCTATTTGTGCTTTATTTTGATATTTAAATTGGTAGGATTCATGAATCATCATACTACTTAGCCCTACATGTGCATATGTGTTCTTGGAGATTGATTTGCTTTTGACCAAGTAGGTAGAATCATTTTGCCTTTAGTTGCATTCATATAGATAGGTGCATATAGTTTATTTGCATTGAATAAATGTTCATACCCCTTTTCTTGTCCTTCTTTATTCTTAGCAGGAGGAGATGCTTGGTTTAAATGTGGAACGATTTGATAAACCCTAATTTTGTTGTCTATCTTGTGCTTAATTTGTGGTATTTTATCACTTTTCCCATATTTATTCAATGAAAATAGCATGATTTTGCAATTCTCCCTTGATTTGTGCTTAAATGTGAAAACATGCTTTTTAGGCCTTAAAATAGCTAAATTTAATTCACTTTAATTCCATTCGATGCCTTGATGTGTTTTTTGAGTGATTTCAGGTTCATAAGGCAAGTATTAGATGGAAGAAGTGAGGAGAGAAGCATGCAAAGTGGGAGAACTCATGAAGAAATGAAGGAACCGTAAAGCTGTCAAGCCTGACCTCTTTGCTTTCAATCAATCATTACTTGAGCTACAGAGGTCCAAATGAGGCGGTTCAAATTGTGTTAGAAAGCTAACATCTGGGGCTTCAAAATTATATAAAATTTACCATAGTTGCTACACGTTTAGGGTTGTGCACGTGCACTGTATGCATGCACACCAATGGAGCAGCGTGATTCACTAAAGTGAAATCGTGGCCAGCGATTTGTAGCTCATTTTGGGCCCAACCCAACTCATTTCTGATGCTATTGAACCCAAGGATTGTAGAGGGGAATGAACCAAGTAGTCATAGTGGAGTTTTCATCATGTCTTAGGGTAGAATCCTAGAGAGAGAAGCTCTCCATTCTCTCTAGAATTTAGGGTAGTTTAGGTTTGATTTTCTGAAATCCAATTTTCAATTCTTGTCTTGATTTAGTTTTCCTTCTTAATTTCTTGTATTACATCTTTGCTCTTCTAGTTTTACTTGTTCATTTCCCTTATTTTGTTACTTTTATGTTGATGAACAATTGTTGAATCCAGATTCCTTTTAATGCAATTTCATGTTTCTATGTTTCTTTTATGTTGATCTTGCTTGCTATTATTGATTTCTTGTTTATAATAGTTATGGGTTTTGTTAATTCTTGCATTTTGTGATGTTTACTTTTCTTGTACACTAGCTGTTTGATAAAATGTTTCCTTTAGTTTTTGAGTAGTTTTTTTTACTCTTGGCCTAGGCTAAGGGAATTGAGTGACCTTGAGTCATTTGGTCTCATTAAATTGGTGATTTGAGAAACCTTGGTGATCAATTTGATAACCATTGACACTAACCCACTACTAATCTAATTAGTAGATAGGTTAGAACCTATGGATTGATGTTGATTAAGCCATTTGATATAATTCAAGCATAGAAGTAAACTTAATGAGCTTGGTTCCTCATAATTATCTATGGTTTGTAGACAAGGATGGTGATCTCAATTACCTATGTCAAGCCAACAGCTCTTTTCCTTTTTTTTATTAGTTCTTGTCATTTTACTTTCTTGTTATTTTATTTTCTTGCAAAAATATAAAATCAAACCCCCTTACATCCTCAGAGCCAATAATTGAGCATTTCATTGCGATTCCTTGTGAGACGACCCGGAGTTGAAATACTTTGGTTAATTCTTATTTGGGGTTTGTACTTGTGACAACTCAAATTTTTGATGTGGGAATTGTTTGTTGGTTTAGAACTATGGTTACAACGAAGTCCTTATTTCTATGAGAGGAATTCTAGACCATCGAGCAAATCTCATTCATCACATTAGCGTGAGGCACCCACTGCGTCGGTTGACTTGTGCTTCAGGCACATGTCTGGCACACTTCAGGCACAACTCTCGAGTAAAGGTATGGAGGGGTGAAACTTCTGGATCCACGCGTATACGTGGCAGACGCGATCGCATGGATTGGCAAAAATGCTTGGGGCGCGCGTACGCATGGGTTGGTGCTCCATGTTCTAGTACCAAACCAAGCGTTCCAAAACTCCAAACAGCTACCAAAACAGCATAAAACCTTATTTAACATACCAAACTACCAATTAGACTCAACTAACTAAACAAAACATGAAATTAACTAATTTTACCAAGATGTACAAAAAGAAAATGAAAGGATTTTACCATGGTGGGGTGTCTCCCACCTAGCACTTTTGTTTATTGTCCTTAAGTTAGACTTATGGGGAGCTCATCATCAAGGTGGCTTGTGCTTAAATTCATCTTGGGACATCCACCAATGCTTGAGTTTCCAATAATCTCCATTCTTCAAAATTAATAGCTCCAAGCTTTGATGGGGTTCCATGCAAGCTGAGGGCTCCCAAAGTTGATCCTCATGTATGACGGGATCCCATATCTTATTTCTACACCCGTCTTCAAGTTGATTCTCATTAGACCATCCGGGTGGCAAGCAAGATGAATTCTCGATGAAGTGACCAAACATTCTTCTAGACCCACTTAATTGAGCACTAGTCTAACCCTTGTATTTAACCTTTGAAGTATCAACCAAAATGAGCCTTGATTTGCAATGCCAACCACGAAACATCCTTCTCTTACGCTTCATCCCACAAAGTTCTCTAAGTTGACCATCCATTTCAAGCAAGCCATATTTGAGTGGGATAATAAAGCTAATGGAGGTGGGTTTCACCCACTCAAATGTAGGATTAGATGACAACCTAGGCAAAGAAGCTTCCAAGGATATCGACAAAGCGTATTTCATCCTCCTTTTTTAAGGACATCCACCTCCTCATAAGATTTCTCAATTTCAACCCTTTGTTCATCAATTTTATCTTCTTCACCAAGAAGATTTGATGCTTGATCTTCAATTCCAAGGGAACTCAATTCTTGCTCTATCCCGTCCAAGTCTTCATATGGCATATGCCTTGGGGGTTGTGCACTTTCATCTTTAACATCAACTTCAATCTTGTTGGAGGGATCTTCTTCAACTCTAGGTTCCCATGGAGACTCCGCATCTCCTAAATCTTCAACCACTTCTTCCTTGTTTTCGTCAATCATAGGTTCCTCTAATTATTCCAACACAAAGCAATAATCCTCATTTTCCACCAGAGTTTTCAATCTCTCCTTCATGCTATGCTCTGCAACTAATTCTCCACATGTGGCCAAAGGAGTTCCTTGAGTGCTCAAGTATTGGGAGGCGAATCGATTTGCCACCTCATTCAAGGCGGCTATGGATTCTAGTGCCTCCCTTTGCATTTCTCTTTGTCCTTAAAGTAGCAAAGTGAGAGAATCATCAATTGGGGCTTGGGGTGGGTAGGAGGGTTCATTATTTTGGAGAAAGGGTTCATGATAGGAATGTGATTTTTCTTGGTAGGGTTATGGTCATTCAACACTCTCGACAATTTCCACTTATTGCACAACACACTCCACGGTTGCTCCTCCACAATCATCCTTGAACATGTTTTGCTCGGGACATGAATCCCCTAAGTCTATCTTTTGATGGATGGTTTCTTGAAGCCGGTCCATTATTTCCTTGAGGCAATCTATTTCATAAGTAGGATTATATTGCTCTTGGACCGATGGACATGAATATTCTTCCATGGATAATTGTGGTTGAGAGTAAACTTCGTCTTGTGAGTGAAAATTTGCATACATTGGAGATGGTTTATCTTGGTAATAGTATGAAGGAGGCGGTTCTTGGAATTGTTGAGGTTGGAATGATGGTGGTTCTATATGTGGTTCATATGGCTCATATGGTTGTTGGCATGGTGGGTAATGGTTAGGGTCATATGAAGGGGTTTGGTAAAAAGAGGCTTGTGAGTATGATTGAGGAGTATGTTGAGGGTAAGGTTCATAAGCATATGGTGGTGGTTCTTGATAGTCACAAGGAGATTCACCATAGCCATTTGATTGGTGCGCATCATAGGATGGCTCTTGTTCATAGTGTATTGGTGGAGGTTGTTGCCAATAGGATTGATCATATAGATATGGCTCCTCCCACCTTTGATTATCCAATCCTCGATGCATGTCTTCATTGTAGCTCCCTCTCCTACAACATAGTTAGAACCAAACTCATAGCCAAAGTGAGAATTCATAGTAGCAAGAGAAAATAAAAACAAAACTAGTAACAAACAAAGGAGACAAACTCCTACAACTACCAAAAACTAACAAAGAAGCAAAGGTCAAACATATTCACAATATTCACATATATACAATAACCAATAATAAGGCACACAATTGCAATTTCCCCGGCAATAGCGCCATTTTGATGAACGAAAAATTGATGGTTTAGAATTTCACAATAAAATCTCATTGCAAGTATAGTTTCTAAACCAACAAACAATCCTTTCATACAAAAAATTGTTTGTCACAAGTACAAACCCCTAAAAATAATAACTGATGTATTCAAACCTCGGGTCGTTCTCCCTAGGAATTGCAATAAAATGTTCTTATTAATGGCTATGAAGTATATTTTGGGGTTTTTGAGATAAGAATCAAGAAATGTAAATGGCAAAGGAAACAAACTAACAATTAAGAAAGCTCTTCGAAAGGAATGAGAATTGGAAGTTCTATCCTCATTATCCTCCTTAATTGTGACAAGAATTGTCCATTGCTCCCACTTAGTCAACCTCTAACTATGGAGAAAAGTCAAGTGGATAAATCAATTTGATTCCTCAAGTCCTAGTCAACTCCTAAATCAAGACTAGCTTTAGCGGAATTCAAATCAATTAGCAACTTATAATTATTAATCAACAAAAGAGTTTGATAATTCAAGTATCACCAATTACTCAACCTAGGCCAAGAGGAGAAAAATCTAACTCATAACTAAAAGAAGCAATTCAACAAACACATAGAAGGTAATAAAAGTAAACATTAAAAATTACAAGACTTAAAGGAACTACAACTAATCAAAACAAGTGACGATTGAATTTTTGTGTGGAATAAAATTCACAAATAAATTCTCGTTTCTAGTATAGTTTCTAAACCAATAATAATCCTTTCATACAAAAATTTGTTTGTTACAACTAACAAACCCCTAATAAATCTAATAACTGAAGTATTTAAACCTCGGGTTGTCTCTCAAAGGAATTGCAGGGTAGTGTTCTTGTTATTGGTTATGCGTTGTATATTTTGGGTTTTTTGACGAGAAACATGAAAAGTAAATTGCAATGGAAATCAAATGATAAAGAGGTCTTAGCAAAGTTTGGTGGTCAAGGATCTCTATCCCTATCACTAATCACAACATGATAATTGCAAGGATCAATCCCATTAAATCATCCTTTAACTAGTAAAGAAAGGTCAAATGAGCTATATTAATCCAAGTCCATAGGTCCTAAGTATCCACTAATTGAATTAGTGAAAGTTAGAGTCAATGGCTACCAATCATCAATCACTTGGACATTAGTAACTCAAGAGTTCCTAAGTTGCCATCTCAAGCCAAGAACATAAAATTCTACTTTAACATCCTTCTAAGCATTTTATCAAACACTTGAAAGGCATAAAGGGAAAGCATAGTAAATTGACAACAAGAATGAAATCTAACAACAATTAATTGCAAAAGATTAACAACAACAATCAAGGAAACACAATTAACATGAATTACCTCAAATTGCATCAAAAGAAAATAAGAAGAACAAGAGTAGATCAACTTACAAAGCATAGAAACAAAATGGAAATTGCAACTAGAGAATAGAAGAACAAGATGTAGCAACATAGAATTGAAAAGTAGAAGTAGATGAAAGCCAAGATTAAAACCTAGATATAAGAAATTCTAACCTAAACCTAATCCTAATTCTAGAAAACTGACTAGAACTATATCTAAACTCCTAATGTGTGTATAATGAATGGCATCCCCTTTTTCTTCAATCCTTGGTCATTTAAAGCATTTTGGCACTAAAGTTGGTTCCAAACTGGGCCCCACAGCCTCTGTGAATTTGATGGGCACGATTTCACTTAAAACTTACATGCCAGCACCGACGCATACGCGTACAACACGCGTCCCCGTCCATGGGGTTTTTGTGATCCACTCGTATGCGTCTAGTGGGGGTGAGTATCCATGGGTGCATCACAAATCTTTGGCTTTTCATGATTTCTCCACTTGGCATGCTTTCTCTTCACTCCGTTGATCCATTCCTAGCCCTTTTCAATCTGAAATCACTAGCAAACACATCAAGACATCTAGTGGAATCAAAGGAAGATTAAAATTATCAAATCAAGGGTCCAAAAGCATGTTTTTGCATTTAAGTACAAATTGTGAAGAAATCACAAAACTATGCTATTTCATTGAATAAATGTGAGAAAAGGTTAGCAAAATGCTCTAGGTTTAACACAAGATAAACCCTAAAAATGGGGTTTATCAACCTCCCCACACTTAAACCATAGCATGTCCTCTTGCTAAACCAAGAAGGAAACAAGGGGTATGACATTTATGCATTGCAACTAAACTATATGCAACCTATCTAAATGCAACTATCTATATGAGTGCAAATGCTTGGTAAAAAAAATTCAACTTCCAAGGGAATATATGCAAGCATAAGGACAAAAGCAATAGGAGCTAAACCAAACCAATCCCACAATTGCATTGAATTACCAAAAAGATTTACAAACTTGCAAGAATAAGAATGATTATGGTGATCACATGTAATTGAGCAATCGAACCCTCACCGGATGTGTATCCGCTCTAGTCACTCATGTGTTTAGGGGTTGATTCACTTAATTCTCCCCTAATCATGCTTTCCAAAATTTGTTCTTCATCTAACAATCAACACTTACTCAATGCATGCATATAAATATCATGAGGACTTTCTCAAAGGTTGTAATGGGGTTAGGGTCAAGGTAGGATCATATATGGTTAAGTGAGCTTGAAATTTGAATCTTTGATGAGCTTAAACTTTTCCACCTAACCTATATAATGACCTATACAAATTCAAAACTAACCTAACTACCCATCTTTCACTTCTTTACATACTCATCCATGTTCTTTCTATTTCACAACACTTATGCATTGACTCTCATTGGGCTTTATTTTGGGGCATTTTGTCCCCTTTGTTATTGTTTTTCTTCCTTTTTCTTCTTTTTCCATTTTTTTCTTTTCTTTTATATATATATATTTTTTTCTCATTTTTTTCTCAAACTATATGCAAGAACATCAATGCATAAGGTCTATACATTTAATCAATACATGACCATGCACCCAATTGCCAAATGTAGAAATACAAACACCCTTTTATCCCAACCAATGTTCCCGAATCTCCCCAACTTGAATAATAAACACTCTCACCAACCTAGGCTAACCAAAGATCCAAACAAGGTACTTTCATTATTTTTCGCTTTAGGCTTGTAATGTGCTAAAATAAGGAATAATTGGGTTAAGCATAGGTTCAAAATTGGTTAACAATGGAAGATAAAAGGTAGGCTATTTGGATAAGTGAGCTGATAAAATAATGGCCTCAATCATATAAGTGCATGAATTTAAGGAATAATAGACATATAGAATTAAACAAATCAAGGATCACAATCATAGAGAGAGAACAATTGCACACAAGAAGGAAAAATAAGTGGTTATGAGATGTAACCACACCATTAGGCTCAAATCTCACAAGCTTGTGTTCTTAGCTCAAAACATGCTTCACAAAATATAAAATTCAAGCAAGTTTTACAAAAAATTTTCAATCAATTGGGGTGGTGACCTATGGATAAATTCTTTGGAAAATTTCATTGTTTTGACTAGGCTTATTCTAAATACAATGTTGTGATTGAGAAATCAAAAAGTTCCTTAGTTTATCCCTTTTTTATTTTCAATCAAAACCAATTTCTTGTGTAAAAAGGGTCAACTAGGTTCCATCAATCTGAAATATTTTTCTAATCACAACCAAAAAGCTAAAACAACTATATAAAGAAAATCCAACTAGAAATATGAAATGCATCCATTCTAAGGTGTAAAATACATCAACTAAAATAAAAGTATGCAACAACTAAAATAAAAGTATCCACAATACTAGTATGTACAATAATCCAAAAAGTGCAAAATAGAGCAAAATAACATAAACTAGGAGATAATGTCCAAAAATGTTCACCTAAAATGATAACTCCACCGACGGCGACGACAGTGACCTCCCCACACTTAGAAGGAAGCATCGTCCTCGATGCTACTACTCGGGCTCGGAATGGGGGTCAACAGTCGCATTTGGCTACTGGGTCTCAGGCTAGGGCTGTGGCTCCTCAGGTGGCTACTGTGCCTCAGGGGTAGCCTGTGTCTGCGAAGGTGCCTCTGGCTGAGCCTGCTCCTCCTCGGATGAAGAAGGGTCAGGAAAAAGGGGTAACTCAATGCCCAGTGCCATAAACATCTGATCTACTCTATCAAGGTTTTGCATAATGCGGTGCTCACTACGCTCCATGAAGTGGAAGAAACGCTGTACCAATAGATAAGTCGGCTGGAATGCTGGTGGTGGTGCTAAGGATGCTGCTGGTACTAAGGGTCCTCCTGCAGCTGAAGGTCTTGCTGCAGCTGGAGAAGAAGAAGGTCCAGCTGCTACTGCTGCTCTGGCTTGAGCTCTAAATGCACGCCGAGATGGGGGCTTCTCGTTCACCCATGTCCCCCACGGAATAAAATCCTCCTTGCCGTCGTCTGGGGGTAGTGGTGACACGTCATCCACCCTCCAAGGGGCACCGGCTAGCTCAGCCATCCTGGTGACCAAAGTGGGAAATAGAAGTATGCCACGGACATGTGTTTGCCACATATATCTCCTGATCAATCGGGAAAAGTATACCTTCTTCCCCTCCATAACACAACCGATCATGACGAGCATGTCCACCGGAATCTCAGTAAAATGGGTTGTAGGCATGACATAAGTAGCAAAGATCTGTTGCCATGTCCTAGCCTCTCTCGATAGATGAGCAAACAGTATCCCCTTGGGTTTCTTATTATCGGCATCCATCACCCAAGGGGCATCTAGGGGGCAATAACAAATCTCAAAGCCTCATAATCAAAAGTCATACAATGCATCTCCACCTCCGCCTGCTCATAGGCATCTGTGGCACCGGTCTTAGGCAGACAATGGAGTGCATCCTCAATAGCAGCCTTTGTAACCAATATTTGGCCACTTCGTAGGGAAACCGAATTAAGTGTCGCTCTGAAGAAATTATAGTAAAATTTTGACCGATGATGTGTTTATCCTACCCAGCTCCCTATCAACAAAACCTAGACCTAGTCCCTCAATACAGGTCTCAATGGATTGCCTAAGGTCGGAAGGAATGGCCAATTTCATCTCTATGTTGAAGTTTTTCTTCTGATAGGTCGAGAAGCGGAGCTCATAGTACAGGTTAGGAAACCTGTCTGTGTCAGTGGCAGGTAGCTACTGGTTCTCTTTGTCCTTTTCATTGAGTGGGTTCTTAGCATAATTGGCGAAAGGAGAAATAGAAAGTAGAGGTTTCTTTGTCCTTTTCATTGAGGTTTCTTCCTTTTTCTAGTGGTAACCTTGGCTTTCCCTCTATCAGCCATCCTAAAAAATAGATATTGCAGGATATAAACAATTAAGCCAAGTAGAGGAATAGAAAGTAAGGATTGACATATGCAGGAAGTGAGTTAAAAGAAAAAGAGATCTTGGAAAGTAGGCAACAAAAATTAGAAATCAAAACAAAGCCATTAACCAAGAATTCTTGCGATAGTTGCACAATGCTTGTTTATTAAGCTCAATAAGCATCATACCCAAAAGAATGGTAAAAGCGTTAGTTGAAAACCAAAAAGAAAAAAAAATCAGCATGTTAAGCAAGTTAGAAGTTAGAAAGTTAGTTCAAAACTTAGTGGTATGACGGTTATTTGCTTAATCAAGATAAATGTAGAAACAAGGATAACAAGCACACTCACATTCATAAGGAAGATGTAGACATTGACGATGAAATATAAAATTTTCATAAAAGCATATAATAGAAAGCAGGTCATGAACAATGCACATGGTCACTAGGTGCGCAATAATTGGTGTTGAAAGATTGAAAAATGCACTAATGTAGTCAAAGGTAATTTGAAGACAATTTCAAAAGGGATTACACTAGTGGAATGCACCAATCATTGTAAAAGAATGAACCATATTCACGAAAATGCAAGTTAAGATCAAATGGAAGCTAAGGATGAGTCAAAAGGCATTTGATTTAACTTGAAAAGTGAAAGCATGTGAAGATTCAATGCATATCACGGGAAATAAAGTAAACACAGAAATGCCAACCAAAGACCTAAGGATTGAACATGGGAAGTCAAGTGAATCTCATTTTTCAAAAATATTATGTTCAATTCTAGGTAGCAAGTTTAAAAACAGTTTAATTCCAGAAATTCGGGCAGCATTCCGGCAGTAAATTGGATGTTCCCGGGAGTAAATAGCAGCAAAAATAGAGCATATGACAGAATCCATATGAAGCAGAAGTCAAAACAGCAGTGACAAGAAGGCATAGAACATCACACCAACATTATGCAACAAACACACAATATTAAGCCATTTAGGTAACAGGAACAGAGCACTTATTAGGCATAAGATCATCCAACCACTTCCTAACTACCTAACCACATACATTCCTATCTAACCTAACAAACAGAATTAATCGCTAATCTAACTAAATAACAACAAAATTAATTGAAAAGAAAGTAAAACAGGGGAGGAATGATGAGGCAGGGGACCTGGGGGTAGTAAAACCAAATTGGGAGATGGAAGGGGGAAGACAGCAGCAGTGCCACCCAGAGACGGTGGCGGCCCGGTTGAGCTCGCGGTGGCGCTGGGACAGGGCAGAGGCATGATAAACCCCGTTTTTAGGGTTTATCTTGCATGAATTTTTGGAGATTTATCAATGATCTTCCACACTTATCCATATAAAAATGCATGAGTTTATGTTCCTTTCCCAACTTTGCTTTAGAAATGGAAACATGCTTCTTTTACACTAATTTAGACACATTTTAATCCCCCTCTATTACCACTCGATGCCATGATCCATTTGTTAAGTGATTCAGAGCTTGTAGGGCAAGGGTGGCCTAGAAGGAGGGAAGGAAGCATGCAAAAAGGGAAGAAGCATGGAAAATGGGAGCATTAGAGCTTGAGCACTGGCGCGCGTGTACCTTGCATGTACGCGCGGATGTGCGCTACAAAATTGGCGCGAGGAAGGCAAATTCTTGAGCCGGTGCATTTACACAGCTAAGCCAAATCCTCATGGATGCGCGCGCACACTTGACGCCTGCGCGTGGATTGTGATGCTTCAGGGGCGCGTACGCACACAATATGCGCACGTGATTTTAAGGAGAAAACGTGACTAGCAATTTCAGGGGGTTACAAACCCTGTTTTAGAGCAGAACTTTGGCAGGAACAAGCTTAAGAAGACCAAGGCTTGAGAGATCAAGGGGCATTCACTCATTGCACACTCATTCTAGATATTTTTGGAAGTTAGTTACATTTCTAGAAAGAGAAGCTCTAACTTCTCTCTAGGGTTTGCTCTTTCTACTTCAATTTCTCCTAAGTTCCTTTGGTGAGATCCATTGTTACTCCATTTTCCACTTTAATTCAAGTTGTAATTCTACTTCTCTCTTCCCAATTAATGTTCTTTTACTTCAATTGCTTTGAATCTTAGATCTTATGACTTTGTAGTTTAATTTTAATCAATGAATTGATGAATTACATTTAGTTGTTTGATTGTTGATGATTGATTGAAATAGACATCTTAAGTTCACTTCCTTTTTTCTTAATTTCCTAATGTTTCTTACTATTGCTCACCAATTGTTTGAGAAAATGCCAATCCTAGTTATGGAGTAAATTCTTCTTACTTGGCTTAAGGGTTGAGTTGTTGGAGATACTTGAATAGTCAACATCAATTGTTAATCCTCAATTGAGATTTGCTAATTGACTTGTGTGTCACTCAATCTAGACTCCCTTGAGGTTAGGCTAGGACTTGTGATTCAAGTTAATTATCATCACTAAATCTTCCTCCATGCTTAGGAGTTGACTAAGTGAAGTAATGATTGATTTTTGATACAATTGATGGGGGTTATAGTAATGGAACTTCCAATGCTCACCCTTGGCCACGGCTTCTACCATAATTGATTGTTGTTCATTTTGTTAGCTCAATTTCTTACACCAACTGTCAAAACCACCAAGAACTTCCTAATCAATGATGTACATTCTAAGGCAATTCCTAGGGAAGACGACTCAGGACTCACACTCTCGGTTATAGATTGTAGAATTATTTGGTGTGAATTTTGCATGTCGGTTAGACTATACTCACGGTCAGATTTATTGATGCTTCTATATCGACATAGCAAAGTTCTAACATCAAAATGGCGTTGTTGCCGGGGAATTATTTAAGTGCGCCATGATATTGATTAGTGTGAATATGTACATATTGTGAATACTTACATTCTCTCTTGATTGTTTATTTGTTTGATTGATAGTTAGGATTAGTCTTTATGTAGTTCAATTGTTGTCTTGACTTCTACATTCCCTTCCTTGTATGACGCGTTCACTACCGGATCCAAGCTTAGCCCCTTTTGATCCAAAAATTGAAAGAACTTTAGTTCACGTTAGGCAAGCTCGGAGGCGATTAGCCTTTGAGGAAGGTGAAAAGGTTTTTACCAATTCACCAACTATATCCGAGGTCAATTCCGAATCGTCATTCGAGGAAGGCACTATATACTCTTCCGTTGATACTATTAATAATTCTTCTTTTGATCTAGGTGCCGACATTATGGCCGCTCCAAGGATAGTCACTCTCAAGGAAGCGGGTGCACCGGACTTTGTTCTCCAACCTCTTTATGTGCTTCACCCCAACTTGAATGCAAACTTTGAGCTAAAGACCGCGTTGATCAATCTCCTACCTAAGTTTCACGGCCTTCCCGCACAAGATCCTATTAGACACCTCAAGGACTTTCATGGTGTGTGCTCAACAACTAGGCGGGAAGGATCTGATGAGGTTGCTATATGGTTGTTTGCCTTCCCATTCTCTCTTGAGGGAAGAGCCAAGGAGTGGTTCTACACTTTACCTAGTGAGGTTGTTTCCGATTGGGACTTGCTTAGAAGGGAGTTCCTAGGTAAATTCTTGCCCGTGGAAGTGATGGACAAGCTAAGAAAAGAGATCTCATGCATTGTCCAAGACGATACGGAAACTCTATACGAGTATTGGGAGCGGTTTCGCAAACTTCTAGACTCATATCCTAACCACATGATTGATACTCGAGTTTTGCTTAGCTATGTGTGTCAATGAATGAGATCACAAGACAAGACACTATTGGATGCCTCAAGCAATGGTTCTTTGTCAAAGTATAGGATGGCAGAGGAGGCATGGCAACTCATTACCGACTTGGCCGAGTCCACTCACCATGCTAGACGGAGGACCTACCATCCAAAGACCGTAAATGAAGTATCTTATAGTAGTGAGACTGCCGCCCTTGCAAAGTCCTTGGGTGAGATGACACGCATTCTTAAGCAACTCCAACTTGGCCAACAACAACCTCAACATCAATATCAACCTCAACCTCAATCTCAACCAAGTCAACAATTGGTGCCCCAACGTGTGTGTGGGATTTGCTCTTGTTACTCGCATTACACGGATGAGTGCCCCAACCTCCAAGAAGATAATACCCTAGTGGCTACCCACAATTTCTATGACCGCCCAAGTCAAGGTCCTTACCAACAAGGCGGCAACTTCAACTAAGGGTATCCCAATTTAGGAGGTAGCAATTATAACCAAGGTTGGAGAAATAATGGCAACCAAGGGTGGCGTGATAATTACCAACAAGGAGGTAGAGACAATGGAGGCAACCAAAGATGGAACAATAATAATTCACAAAACCGATACTCACAATGCCAACCATACCCTCAACAAAACCAAGGAAGAAACTATCAAAACTACCAACCACCACATCAAAGACAATCACCTCAACCCAATCAACAACAAGCCCCTCAAATCATTTATCCTTCCACTTCCTCCAAGGACAAAGAGAACTTTAAAACACACTTACCTCTAGCGTCATTGGTCTTACATCCACCCTTCAAGCCCTTGAAGCTCGCTTAGAGCCACCATTCACCTCCATGCCTCAAGCCCCAAGTTCTAGCGTCATTCCCTTTCAACCTCTACCCAACCCCAAGGGTGGCATCAATGCCATTACCTTGAGGTCCGGAACCAAATTACAACAGAGGAGGCCAAAGGAACCAAGCCCCATAATAGTCACTCAAGAGGAGAAGGAAATTGAGATAGAAGAAGTTGAAGAGGAAGACGAGGCACAAGAGATAGTTGAAGATGAAGCTCCTCAACCAAGAAGTGAAGCCTCCAATGATCAGAAGGTTGTAGAAGATGAAAGTGCTCAACCAATCCCATTTCCAACACTAGCAAGGAAGGCTAAGAAGCGTATAGAACTTGACCCCAAGATGGTAGAAATGTTCAAGAAAGTTGAGGAAACTATCCCTCTCTTTGATGCCATCCACCAAGCACCTAAATATTCTAAGTTTCTTAAGGACGTGTGTATGAACAAAGATAGAATTCATAAGTTAGAAACAATTCCATTGGGGAGTTCTATTTCGGCTTTGATGGGAGCATTACCGGAAAAATGTGGTGATCCGTGCCTGTGCATGGTTACCTGTACCATAGATGGTGTTCAATTCATTGATTGTATGTGTGATCTTGGTGCATGCATTAGTATTATGCCTCTTTCCGTTTATCATCTATTGACGCTACCATCATTGAAGCGGTCGGCGGCTAGGTTTATCTTAGCGGATAAAAGCATAATAACAATGACGGGTATTGCGGAAGATGTATAGGTAAACATAAAGGGTTTGATATTCCCCATTGATTTTCACATTATTGAGATGCCACCAAGTGGATCTGAAAGGACATCATTGATGAGCGGATAATTTATATGCGTTTTGGCATTGTTTTTAGTATGTTTTTAGTATGTTTTAGTTAGTTTTTATTATATTTTTATTAGTTTTTAATTAAAATTCACTTTTCTGGACTTTACAATGAGTTTGTTTGTTTTTCTATGATTTCAAGTATTTTCTGGCTGAAATTAGGGACCTGAGTAAAAATCTGATTCAGAGGCTGGAAATGACTGCAGATGCTGTTGGATTCTGACCTCCCTGCACTCGAAGTAGATTTTATGGAGCTACAGAAGCCCAATTGGTGCACTCTCAATTGCGTTGGAAAGTAGACATACTGGGCTTTCCAGAAATGTATAATAGTTCATACTTTGCCCGAGACCTGATGGCCCAAACAGGCGTTCCAAGTCAGCTCAAGAATTTTGGCGTAAAACACCGAAACTGGCACAAGAATGGGAGTTAAACGCCGAAACTGGCACAAAAGCTGGCGTTTAACTCCAAGAAGAGCCTCTACACATAAAAGCTTCAATGCTCAGTCCAAGCACACACCAAGTGGGCCCGAAAGTGGATTTTTATGTCATTTACTCATCTTTGTAAACCCTAAGCTACTAGTTCTCTACAAATAAGACCTTTTGCTATTGTATTATACATCTTTTGATCACTTTATATCTTAGGATCATCTTTGGACGTCTAGTTCTTAGATTATTGGGGGCTGGCCTCTCGGCCATGCCTAGACCTTGTTCTTATGTATTTTCAACGGTGGAGTTTCTACAAACCATAGATTAAGGTGTGGAGCTCTGCTGTACCTCGAGTATTAATGCAATTACTATTTTACCTCTATTCAATTCAGCTTATTCTTGTTCTAAGATATCACTTGTTCCTCAACTTGATGAATGTGATGATCCGTGACACTCATCATCATTCTCACCTATGAACGCGTGCCTGACAACCACCTCCGTTCTACCATAGATTGAGTGGATATCTCTTGGGTTCCTTAATCAGAATCTTCGTGGTATAAGCTAGAATTGATGGCGGCATTCAAGAGAATCCAAAAGGTATAAACCTTGTCTGTGGTATTCTGAGTATGATTCAAGGATTGAATGACTGTGACGAGCTTCAAACTCGCGATTGTGGGGCGTTAGTGACAGACGCAAATGAATCACTGGATTCTATTCCGACATGATCGAGAACTGACAGCTGAATAGCCGTGCTGTGACAGAGCGCGTTGAACATTTTCACTGAAAGGACGGGACTGTAGCCATTGACAATGGTGATGCCCAACATACAGCTTGCCATGGAAAGGAGTAAGAAGGATTGGATGAAGACAGTAAGAAAGCAGAGAGACGGAAGGGACAAAGCATCTCCATACGCTTATCTAAAATTCTCACCAATGAATTGCATAAGTATCTCTATCTTTATTTTATGCTTTATTCATAAATCATCTATAACCATTTGAATCTTCCTGACTGAGATTTACAAGATGACCATAGCTTGCTTCATACCAACAATCTCTGTGGGATCGACCCTTACTCGCGTAAGGTTTATTACTTGGATGACCCAATGCACTTGCTGGTTAGTTGAGCGAAGTTGTGATAAAGAGTTGAGATTGAAATTGAGCGTACCATGTTGATGGCACCATTGATGATCACAATTTTGTGCACCAAGTTTTTGGCGCCGTTGGCGGGGATTGTTTGAGTTTGGACAACTGACGGTTCATCTTGTTGCTTAGACTAGGTATTTTTCAGAATTTTTAAGAATGAATTCTAGTGTTTCAAGGTGATGTTCTTATCATCACCAAAGCTGATTGATCTTCATCAATTTAGCTCTTGAATGCAATGTCCTGCTGAAGCTTGGCTAGCCATGTCTAATTCCTTTAGACTAACATTGCATGATTCATGGAATTCTTATTAAAAATTTTGAATCTCTTTATTTTCTTCTCCATATAATTTTAAAAAAAAAATTTTCAAAATCATAAAAACCAAAAAATATTTCTTGTTTGAGTCTAGTGTCTCATTTTAAGTTTGGTGTCAATTGCATCTTTCTGTTCTTCTTGCATTTATCATGTGTCTTCATTGACCTTCAAGTTGTTCTTGATGATTTACTTGCTCTGATCTTTAAATTCTCTTGTCTTGAGTGTTTTGTTGTTTCTCATATGCATTCTCAATTTGTTAGTGTCAGTAGTATACAAACTTCTAAGTTTGGTGTCTTGCATGCATTATTCATTTGATTTTAGTTGCATTTTGATTTTTCCTCATCATTAAAAATCCAAAAAAATTTTTAATTTGTGTCTTTTCAAGTCAATAATGCAGAGAATTGAAGATTCAGAACATACAGTAGAGGAATTACACAGAAAAAGCTGGGCGTTCAAAACGCCCAGTAAAGAAGGAAAACTGGCATTTAAACGCCAGCCAGGGCACCTGGCTGGGTGTTTAACGCCCAAAAGGGTAGCATTTTGGGCATTAAACGCCAGAATGTATACCATTATGGGCCTTTAACGCCAGGATGGCACAAGAGGGAAGATTTTGTTTTCAATTCAAATTTTTTTTAAGTTTTCATAATTTTTCAAAATCAAATCTTTTTCAAATCATATCTTTTCAATCATATATTTTCAAAATCAATTTCTTTCCAATTTCAAAAATACTTGCTAACAATTAATGATTTGATTCAACATTTCAAGTATGTTGCCTTTTCTGTTGAGAAAGGTTTAATGTTTGAATCAATCTTTTCTTGTTAGCCAAGTCATTGATTTTAAAAATCAAATCTTTTTAAATTGTTTTTCAAATCATATCTTTTCAATCATATCTTTTTAATCACATCTTTTTCAAGATAGTTTTCAAATAATATCTTTTTGATTTCTAATTTCAAAATCTTTTTCAAAAATCTCTTTATTTCTTTCCCAATCATATTTTTCAAAAATCATTCTTCAATTTTTCAAAATATTTTTAAAATCTTTTTAACTTATTTTCGAAAATTCTTCCCTTCTTCTCACATCCTAATTCTTCTACCTCCTCCTTCTATTCCTCTGACACCTCAAGGAATCTCTATACTGTGACATAGAGGATTCCATATTTTCTTGTTTTCTTCTCTTTTATATGAGCAGGAGCAAAGACAAAAGCATTCTTGTTGAGGCTGACCCTGAACCTGAAAGGACCTTGAAGCAAAAACTAAGAGAAGTTAAAGCACAACTCTCTGTAGAGGACCTAGCAGAATTCTTCAAAGAAGAAGACATGGCAGCCGAAAACAACAATAATGCCAACAATGCAAGGAAGGTGCTGGGTGACTTTACTGCACATACTCCCGACTTCTATGGGAGAAGCATCTCTCTCAAGACTCACAACCTAAAGAAAGCCTGAACTCTTGGGAAAAGCTAGTCAATTCCTTCTTTGCAAAGTTCTTTCCACCTCAAAAATTGAGTAAGCTTAGAGTGGAAGTCCAAACCTTCAGACAGAAGGAAGGTGAATCCCACTATGAAGCTTGGGAAAGATACAAACAATTGATCAGAAAGTGTCCTTCTGACATGCTTTCTGAATGGAGCATCATAGGTATCTTCTATGATGGTCTGTCTGAACTATCCAAGATGTCATTGGATAGCTCTGCTGGAGGATCTCTTTATCTAAAGAAGACGCCTGCAGAAGCTCAAGAACTCATTGAAATGGTTGCAATAACCAATTCATGTACACTTCTGAAAGGAATCCTGTGAACAATGGGACGAATCAGAAGAAAGGAGTTCTTGAGATTGATACTCCGAATGCCATATTGGCTCAGAACAAAATATTGACTCAGAAAGTCAATATGTTTTTTCGAAGTCTGTCTGGAATGCAAGCTGCACCAGGCAGTACTAAGGATTCTTCATCTGAAGAAGAAGCTTATGAACCTGAGAACCCTTCAATGGAAGAGGTGAATTACATGGGAGAATCCTATGGAAACACCTATAATCCTTCATGGAGGAATCACCCAAATCTCTCATGGAAGGATCAACAGAGACCTCAACAAGGTTTCAACAACAATAATGGTGGAAGAAACAGGTTTAGCAGTGGCAAGCCTTTTCCATCATCTTCTCAGCAACAGACAAAGAATTCTAAGCAAAGCCACTCTGACTTAGCAACCATGGTATCTGATCTAATCAAAACCACTCAAAGTTTCATGACTGAAACAAGATCCTCCATTAGAAACTTGGAGGCACAAGTGGGTCAGCTGAGTAAGAAAGTTACTGAACTCCCTCCTAGTACTCTTCCAAGCAATACAGAAGAGAATCCAAAAGGAGAGTGCAAGGCCATCAACATTGCTGAACTTGAAGAGGAGAAAGAGGCAGTGAGCGCCACTGAGGAAGGCCTCAATGGACATCCACTGGCCTCCAATGAGTTCCCTAATGAGGAACCATGGGAATCTGAGGCTCACACTGAGACCATAGTGATTCCATTGGATTTACTTCTACCATTCATGAGCTCTGATGAGTATTCTTCCTCTGAAGAGGACGAAGATTTCACTGAAGAGCAAGTTGCTAAATACCTTGGAGCAATCATGAAGCTAAATGACAAGTTATTTGGTAATGAGACTTGGGAGGATGAACCCCCTTTGCTCACCAAAGAATTGGATGACTTGACTAGGCAGAGATTACCTCAAAAGAGACAATACCCTAGGAAGTTCTCAATACCTTGTATAGTAGGCACTATGACCTTCAAGAAGGCTCTGTGTGACCTAGGGTCAAGCATAAACCTCATGCCTCTCTCTGTAATGGAGAAGCTAGGGATCTTTGAGGTGCAAGCTGCAAGAATCTCACTAGAGATGGCAGACAATTCAAGAAAATAAGCTTATGGACTTGTAGAGGATGTTCTGGTAAAGGTTGAAGACCATTACATCCCTGCTAATTTCATAGTCCTAGAGACTGGGAAGTGCATGGATGAATCCATCATCCTTGGCAGACCCTTCCTAGCCACAACAAAGGCTATGATTGATGTTGACAGAGGAGAATTGATCATTCAAGTGAATGAAGAATCCTTTGTGTTTAAGGCTCAAGGATATCCCTCTGCAACCATGGAGAGGAAGCATGAAGAGTTTCTCTCAAAACAGAGTCAAACAGAGCCCCCACAGTCAAACTCTAAGTTTGGTGTTGGGAGGCCACAACCAACTTCTAGGTTTGGTGTTGAACCCCCCACATTCAAACTCTGAGTTTGGTGTTGAGAGGTTCCAACATTGCTCTGAGTATCTGTGAGGCTCCATGAGAGCCCACTGTCAAGCTACTGACATTAAAGAAGCGCTTGTTGGGAGGCAACCCAATGTTATATTTATCTATTTTTCCTTTGTTATTTTATGTTTTCTACAGGTTGATGATCATGGGAAGTCACAAAATCAATTGAAAAAAAAAGCAAAAACAGAATGAAAAACAGAAAGAAAAACAGCACACCCTGGAGGAAAATCCTGCTGGCGTTTAAACGCCAGTAAGGGCAGCAAATGGGCATTTAACACCCAGTCTGGCACCATTCTGGGCGTTTAACGCCAGAAAAGGGGCACCAGACTGGCGTTAAACGCCAGGAAAGGGCAAGAAGCTGGCGTTAAACGCTATAAATAGGCACCAGCCCGGCGTTTAATGCCAGAATTGGCATAAAGAGCATTTTTGCTCGCCACTTGGTGCAGGGATGAATTTTCCTTGACACCTCAGGATCTATGGACCCCACAGGATCCCCACCTACCCCACCACTCTCTCTCTTCTTCACCCATTCACCAATCACCTCAACACCTCTTCCCCAAAAATCCCTCACCTATCAAATCCCACTATTCTCCTCACCACTCACATCCATCCTTCATAAAACCTCACCTACCTCACCATTCAAATTCAAACCACTTGCCCTCCCAACCCACTCTCACATGACCAAACCCTACCCCTCTCTCCACCCCTATATAAACCCATCTTCACTCCTTCATTTTTACACAACCAAAATACTACTTCTCCCCCTTGGCCGAACCACAAAGCCACCTTTATCTCCTATATTTCTTCTTCTTTTACTCTCTTCTTTCTTCTTTTGCTCGAGGACGAGCAAACCTTCTAAGTTTGGTGTGGTAAAAGCATTGCTTTTTTTTTTTCCATAACCATTTATGACATCTAAGGCCAGAGAAACCTCTAGAAAGAGGAAAGGGAAGGCAAAAGCTTTTACCTCCGAGTCATGGGAGATGGAGAGATTCATCTCAAGGGTGCATCAAGACCACTTCCATGAAGTTGTGGCCATGAAGAAGGTGATCCCTGACGTCCTTTTCAAACCACAAAAGAGTGAATATCCGGAGATCCGACATGAGATCCGAAGAAGAGGTTGGGAAGTTCTTACCAACCTCATTCAACAAGTCGGAATCTTAATGGTTCAAGAGTTCTATGCCAATGCATGGATCACCAAGAACCATGATCAAAGTGTGAACCCGGACCCAAAGAATTGGCTTATAATGGTTTGGGGGAAATGCTTGGATTTTAGTCCGGAAAATATAAGGTTGGCATTCAACTTGCCCATGATGCAAGGAGATGAACACCCTTACACTAGAAGGGTCAACTTTGATCAAAGGTTGGACCAAGTCCTCATACACATTTGTGAAGAGGGCGCTCAATGGAAGAGAGATTCAAGAGGGAAGCCGGTTCAACTGAGAAGGCATGTCCTTAATCCCGTGGCTAGAGGACGGTTGGAGTTTATCCAACGCTCAATCATTCCCACTTGCAACCGGTCTGAAGTTACTATAGACCGGGCTATCATAATTCATAGCATCATGATTGGAGAGAAAGTAGAAGTTCATGAGGTTATATCCCAAGAACTTTATAAGGTGGCGGACAAGTCCTCTACCTTGGCAAGGTTAGCTTTCCCTCATCTCATTTGTCACCTCTGTTATTCAGTTGGAATTGACATAGAGGGAGACATCCTCATTGATGAAGACAAGCCCATCACTAAGAAGAGGATGGAGCAAACAAGAGATCCCACTCACCATGAAATCCCTGAGATACCTCAAGGGATGCACTTTCCTCCACAAAACGATTGGGAGCAAATCAACACCTCCCTAGGAGAATTGAGTTCCAACATGGGACAACTAAGGGTGGAGCACCAAGAACATTCCATTCTCCTCCATGAAATTAGAGAAGATCAAAGAATCATGAGAGAGGAGCAACAAAGACAAGAAAGAGACATTGAGGAGCTCAAGCACTCCATAAGATCTTCATGAGGAAGAACAAGCCACCATCACTAAGGTGGACCCGTTCTTTAACTTCCTTGTTCTTTATTTTCCTGTTTTTCGAATTTTTATGCTTATGTTCATCATCTATGTTTGTGTCCTGTGATCATTAGTGTCTTAGTGTCTATGCCTTAAAGTTATGAATATCCTATGAATCCATCACCTTTCTTAAATGAAAAATGTTCTTAATTGGAAAAGAGAAGAATTGCATGAATTTTGAATTTTATAATAGATTAATTATTTTGATGTGGTGGCAATACTTTGACTTCTGAATGTATGCTTGAACAGTGCATATGTCTTTTGAATTTGTTGTTCATGAATGTTGGCTCTTGAAAGAATGATGAAAAAGGAGACATGTTACTGAGGATCTGAAAAATCATAAAAATGATTCTTGAAGCAAGAAAAAGCAGTGAATTCAAAAAAAAAAAGAAAAAAGGAGATTATGTGCAAAAAAAAAAGAGAGGAAAAAGAAAAAGAAAGAAAAAATAATAATAAAGTCGTGATTAAGAACCCTGGACACCTCTAATTGGGGACTCTAGCAAAGCTGAGTCACAATCTGAAAAGGTTCACCCAGTTATGTGTCTGTGGCATGTATGTATCCGGTGGTAATACTGGAAGACAGAGTGCTTTGGGCCACGGCCAAGACTCATAAAGTAGCTGTGTGCAAGAATCAACATACTTAACTAGGAGAATCAATAACGCTATCTGGATTCTGAGTTCCTATAGAAGCCAATTATTCTGAATTTCAAAGGATAGAGTGAGATGCCAAAACTGTTCAGAGGCAAAAAGCTAAAAGCCTCGCTCATCTAATTAATACTAATCTTCAAAGATGTTTTAGGAATTCATTGCATATTCTCTTCTTTTTATCTTATTTGATTTTCAGTTGCTTGGGGACAAGCAATAATTTAAGTTTGGTGTTGTGATGAGCGGATAATTTATACGCTTTTTGGCATTGTTTTTAGTATGTTTTAGTTAGTTTTTATTATATTTTTATTAGTTTTTAGTTAAAATTCACTTTTCTAGAATTTACTATGAGTTTGTGTGTTTTTCTATGATTTTAGGTATTTTCTGGCTGAAATTGAGGGACCTGAGCAAAAATCTAATTCAGAGGTTGAAAAGGACTGCAGATGCTGTTGGATTCTGACCTCCCTGCACTCGAAGTGGATTTTCTGGAGCTACAGAAGCCCAATTGGCGCGCTCTCAATTGCTTTGGAAAGTAGACATCCTGGGCTTTCTAGCAATGTTTAATAGTTTATACTTTTTTCGAGATTTAATGGCCCAAACAGGTGTTCCAAGTCAGCTTAAGAATTCTGGCGTAAAACGCCAGAACTGGCACAAGAATGGGAGTTAAACGCCCAAACTGGCATAAAAGCTGGAGTTTAACTCCAAGAAGAGCCTCTACACATGAAAGCTTCAATGCTCAGCCCAAGCACACACCAAGTGGGCCCAGAAGTGAATTTTTATGTCATTTACTCATCTTTGTAAACCCTAAGCTACTAGTTCTCTACAAATAGGACCTTTTGCTATTGTATTATACATCTTTTGATCACTTTAGATCTTAGGATCATCTTTGGACGTCTAGTTCTTAGATTATTGGGGGCTGGCCTCTCGTCCATGCCTAGACCTTGTTCTTATGTATTTTCCACGGTGAAGTTTCTACACACCATAGATTAAGGTGAGGAGCTCTGCTGTACCTCGAGTATTAATGCAATTACTATTGTTCTTCTATTCAATTCAGCTTATTCTTGTTATAAGATATCACTTGTTCCTCAACTTGATGAATGTGATGATCCGTGACACTCATCATCATTCTCACCTATGAACGCATGCCTGACAACCACCTCCGTTCTACCATAGATTGAGTGGATATCTCTTGGGTTCCTTAATTAGAATCTTCGTGGTATAAGCTAGAATTGATGGCGGAATTCAAGAGAATCCAGAAGGTCTAAACCTTGTCTGTGGTATTCTGAGTAGGATTCAAGGATTGAATGACCGTGACGAGCTTCAAACTCGCGATTGTGGGGCGTTAGTGACAGACACAAAAGAATCACTGGATTCTATTCTGACATGATCGAGAACCGACAACTGAATAGCCGTGCTATGACAGAGCGCGTTGAACATTTTCACTGAGAGGACAAGACTATAGCCATTGACAACGGTGATGCCCAACATACAGCTTTCCATGGAAAGGAGTAAGAATGATTGGATGAAGACAGTAGGAAAGCAGAGAGACGGAAGGGACAAAGCATCTCCATACGCTTATCTGAAATTCTCACCAATGAATTGCATAAGTATCTCTATCTTTATTTTATGCTTTATTCATAAATCATCTATAACCATTTGAATCTGCCTGACTGAGATTTACAAGATGACCATAGCTTGCTTCATACCAATAATCTCCGTGGGATCGACCCTTACTCACGTAAGGTTTATTACTTGGACGACCCAGTGCACTTGCTGGTTAGTTGTGCGAAGTTGTGATAAAGAGTTGAGATTGCAATTGAGCATACCATGTTGATGGCGCCATTGATGATCACAATTTTGTGCACCAATCATCCATACTACTTGGGAGGCCATTTTTGAGGACCTTTAGATTCAAATTGGATGCCCACTCGGGAACTTATTCATTTGAGATCGATGGAAGAGTCATGAGTTTTAGCCTAGATGAAGCAATGAGGAACCCACCAGAGAATCATTCCATATTCTGATGTGACTTAATTGACAACATTGTGGCCGATGTGCATTATGCAAATCTATATGAGAGGAATATGATTGAAGAGTCAAATGAAGAAAACATCCCACCCCAATCGGAAGTTCAAGTATCAAGTCAAGAGCAAAATGTTGAATTGAAGCCTCTACCGTCCCACCTAAAATACTCCTACCTTGATGAAGCCCACAAGTTCCCACTGATTGTTGCAAGGGAACTCAGTCCTCAACAAGAAGAGAAGTTGCTCCATGTTTTGAGGAAGAATAAAAGGGCCATAGGTTGGAGCGTGGCGGATTTAGTGGGCATAAGCCCCCAAGTGTGTGAGCACCGGATATTCCTAGAGGAAGGAGCTAGACCCGTTCGACAACCTCAAAGAAGAGTAAATCCTACAATTTTGGAGGTTGTGAAAAAACCCAGTTATTAGAAGCGGACAGCATCTACCCCATTTCAGATAGTGAATGGGTAAGTCCCGTCCAAGTTGTGCCAAAGAAGTTTGGGGTGACCATCATCAAGAATGAAAGCGGGAAACTTATAGCCACACGGGTGCAAAATGCTTGGCGGGTGTGCATTGATTACCAACGGTTGAACACGGCTACTAGAAAGGATCATTTTCCACTACCGTTCATCGATCAAATGCTTGATCGGTTATCCGGTAAATCTCACTACTGTTTTCTAGATGGCTATTCGGGGTACTTCCAAATACATATAGCTTTAGAAGACCAAGAAAAAACAACAATTACTTGCCTCTTTGGAACTTATGCCTATAACCATATGCCTTTTGGCTTATGCAATGCACCGGTGACTTTCCAAAGGTGCATGATGAGCATATTTGCGGACTATCTAGAGCAATGCATCGAAGTATTCATGGATGACTTTAGTGTCTATGGGGACTCTTTTGATCATTTCTTTGATAACCATGAGAAAGTTTTGGAAAGATGCACTAAAGCAAACCTTGTCTTAAATTTTGAGAAGTGTCATTTTATGGTTAGGCAAGGCATTGTTTTAGGACATATTGTTTCCAAAGATTGTATCTCAGTAGATCCAGCAAAGATCAATGTTATATCTAGTTTGTCTTACCCCTCCTCCAAGAGGGAAGTCCGTTCGTTCCTCAAACATGCAGGTTTTTACTGAAGATTTATAAAGGACTTTGGTAAGGTAGCCTTGCCACTATCAAGATTGTTGTAAAAAGACGTTGAATTTGACCTAAGTGAAGAATGCATGATGGCTTTTGACATGCTCAAGGTTGCATTGACCCAAGCTCCCATCGTGAGAGGGCCGGATTGAAGTCGGCCGTTCGAAATATTGTGTGATGATTCAAACTATGCGGTGGGAGCCACGTTAGCACAACGTGAAGGTAAGAGTCCATATATCGTAGCCTATGCATAAAAAACATTGGATGGAGCACAATCCAATTACACTACTACCGAGAAAGAGCTATTGAGTATTGTTTTTGCTTTGGATAAGTTCCGAGCCTACTTACTTGGCTCCAAGGTGGTAGTGTACTCGGATCATGCGGCATTAAAATACTTGTTGGCTAAAAAGGAATCGAAAGCGAGATTGATTAGATGAGTTTTACTGTTGCAAGAATTTGACTTGAAAATTAAGGATAGGAGTGGTTCGCAAAATCTTGTGGCGGATCACTTAAGTCGCCTTGAACACACCAAGGGCAATACCACTCCTATTGATGATTCTTTTCCCTTTGACGGCGTGCAATCAATCTCGGAAGTCATTCCTTGGTATGCGCCAATAGCCAATTACTTGGTATCACGCACCTTCCCTCCTAATCTTCCCAAGTACCAAAAGGATAAGCTAAAAAGCGAATCCAAATACTATGTGTGGGATGACCCATACCTTTGGAGATGTGGTGCGGATCAAGTAATTCGGCGGTGCATTCCACAAATCAAATTCCAATTAATCTTGGAATCTTGCCACTCCTCCGAGGGAGGTGGTCATTATAGACCCCAAAGGACGGAAGAAAAATCCTAGATTGTGGATTTTAGTGTCCAACTCTTTTCAAGGATTCCGCTCTCTTTTGTCAATTTATTCTCAATGTATTAGATTTGGTAATATCTCCAAGAAGAATGAAATGCCTCAACAAACCATGCTATTTTGTGAAATTTTTTATGTGTGGGGCATTGACTTTATGGGACCATTTTCAAACTCTAATGGCTTTCTCTACATTCTACTTAGCGTTGATTATGTGTCCAAATGGGTGGAAGCAATACCCACCCGGAGGGATGATGCTAATATAGTCCTTTCTTTTGTGAGGAATAATATAATTTGTCACTTTGGGTCACCACGAGCAATTGTGAGTGACCAAGGTTCAAATTTTTGCAACAAAAGAATGGACGGACTCATCAAGAAATATGGCATCATACATAAAGTAGCCATGGCATATCACTCACAAATGAACGGCCAAGCCGAAGTTTCCAATCAGAAGATAAAGCACATTTTGGAAAAGATTGTGAAACCTAGTAGAAAAGATTGGAGTGCCAAGCTTTCGGATGCACTATGGGCTTACCAAACGGCCTACAAGACGCCAATTGGCATGAGCCCCTTTTGGTTGGTATATGGCAAAGCTTGCCACTTACCAGTGGAAGTAGAGCATAAGGCATATTGGGCCATCAAGGAATGCAATCCAAGCTTAGGAAGGGCCGGAACTAAGAGAAAGCTACAGTTGGAGGAATTGGAATGTTTGAGATTAGAAGCCTATGAGAGCTCTCTCGACTTTACAAGGAAAGGATGAAAGTCCTACATGACAAGAACATAAGGATAAGGGAATTTAGCGCCGGAGAACTAGTACATCTCTACAATTCAAGACTAAGATTGTTGCCCCGAAAACTTAGGTCAAGATGGGAAGGACCCTATCGGGGAGAGAAAGCGGAACCGTACAGAGTCTACCATTTGTGCCATCCTTCGAGCTCCGACATCTTCAAGGTAAATGGGCACCGCCTAAAGTTGTATCATGGTGAACAAATGAACTGCAACAAGGAACTTGAGATATTCCTTTTGGAAGATGCACCTCATAATAGAGAGAATTGAGCAAGTGACCGTCCAACTTAAGGATGTTAAACAAAAGTGCTAGGTAAAAAACACCCCACCATGGTGAGATCTACCTTTTTATCTCCCTTGTATATAATTCTTCAACTCTTTATTGATTGTGGCTGCTTAGCTATAGAATTGTTTGGATAGAATTTGATTTTGGTTGTTTTAGATAAGTTATTCATGGAAACTTGCATTGATTTGAGTAGGTGGATGGATTGTGTGGCAAAAAACTCCCCATTTTTAGGTATTGCATAGAGTTTTGGGTGTTTTTGACCCTTTTGGCTTGCTTGGCCACTGATTTATGATAGAAATGCTTGTCTTCATGACCACCCAAAAAAAAAGGGGGGCGGGGATCTGCGTGAGCGCGTGTTAGACGCATCCGCGTTGATGGCCTTTGCAGCCTGTGGTACATTCATGTAGAAAGTCATGCGACACTTGAGCCAGCTCTAAGCCCCATGCCTAACCCTTTCACGCGTGTGCAGACCTGGTGCGCACGCGTCAATAACTCTGCATACAAATCCACGCGTGCACGCACCTGGCGCGCACGCGTCAATGGTGCTGCCTGTATCCTTAGCACATTCCTCCCGAGAGTTAGGCAAAATTTGGGCGAACATTATGCCTTGCGCCTAACCTTGCTCGTGCGTGCGTGCACCTTGCGCATCCGCGCCCTTCTGCTATTTTGCGGATCGACGCGTGAGCGTCCATGACGTGTCCGCACCGATTGCCTCACTCGCAATCTTGGTACAACTCTCCCAAGAGTTGTGCAACCATTGCGCCAACCTTATGCTAGTCGCACGCCTTCACCGATGCGCAGGCATACCTGCCACTTGCATGCCCCTCTGCTTCAAACTAATCCGCACGCACACGCACCGTGCGCGAACACGTTGCCCCTGCTGCTGCCAATTCTTGATACATTTCTCCCGAGAGTTGAGCAAGTTTTGGGCCAGCATTGTGCCACCAGCACAACCAGACTCACGCGTGCGCGCACCTCACGCGTCCGTGTCTATCCCTCTCTTGCTTTCTGCGTGTCTGCACGGCCAACGCTTCCCCATCAATGGGTCTTTCCGCCCACCGCGCGTGCGCGTCGATCTTTCGACGTAAACACATCATAGCGCGCCTAGTTTCAAAACTCTCCACCCCCTCTTCTCTTATTTCCATCTTCTTCTTCAACTCTTACATTCTCCACTTCCTCTACCACCATTATCAACCTTCTCCGCCGTATCTCCGGTGGCCACCACATCTGGCAACCACCACTTCCGGCGGTCCCACACTCATCTCTCCCCTTCCTTCTCCACTTTTCTTCTCCTCTCCCACTCACATTCCCCATCACCATCCTCTCCCTCTCAAGGTACTCTTACCTCCCCTTTTTCTCGGTTTTACTTCTTTCTCTTTCTTTCTTTAGTTGCATTTCTTGCTTTCTTTCTTAGTTAATTTCTTGTTAATGCTTAGTTACTTGTTTGTTTTTCTTTCCTTTCACTACTTTCATGGGTGTCGTGGGTCAAGATTTCCCTTGCTTTAGTGGGTTAACTTGTCGTATTTGATTTTCTTGCCATATGTGGTGCTCTATGATGATTGCTAATGCTCTGTGGGATGCTACATTGTTCCATTTCCCCCATTTGTTCATTAATTAAGGGATGTGATAAACCTCATTTTTAGGGTTTATCTTGTGTTGAATTTAGAGGGTTTTGTCAACTTTTCTCCCACGTATCCAATGAAATAGCATGGTTTTGTAAATTCTCCTTTAATTGTGCTTAGGAGTGAAAACATGCTTTGTAGGTCTTAAAATAGCTAAATTTAATTCACCTTGATTCCATTAGATGCCCTGATGTATTTGCTAAGTGATTTCAGGTTTAGGAGGCAAAGATTGGATTGAGGGAATGAAGAAAAAGCATGTAGAAATGGAGAACTCATGAAGAAATGAAGGAATTGAAAAGTTGTCATGCCCGACCTCTTCACACTTAATCGACCGTAACTTGAGCTACAGAGGTCCAAATGAAGAGGTTCCAGTTGCGTTGGAAAGCTAACATCTGGGGCTTCAAAATGATAAAAGATTTGCGATAGTTGCCACGCGTCTAGGGATACGTACGTGCACTGTTCACATACACACCGATGTTGCACGTGACTCACTAAAGTGCAACTCGTGGCCAGCGATTTCTGGAGCATTTTGGGCCCAATCAAACTCATTTCTGATGTTATTTACCATTAGTTTAGTTTAGTTTTGGAGGAAAAGTTAGTTTTAGAGAGAGAATCTCTCTTTTCTCTCTAGGATTAGGATTAGGCTTAGGATTATGTTAATCTCATCTTAGATCTAGGTTTAATTCATGCTTAGATTTACTTTTTCTTTACAATTTCTTGTTTCTCTGCTCTTCCTCTCTCTAATTTTGTATTTCATTCTTGTAATTATTTACTTTATTGTTGATGCACTCTTCCTTCTTCTATTTTCCTTTAATGCCATTTGAGGTAATTCATGTAGATCTTATTTTCTTTGATTGTTGTTGTTAATTCTTTGCAATTAGTTGTTGTTAGATTTTATTCTTGTTGTTGATTTACTATGCTTTTCCTTTATACCTTCAAAGTGTTTGATAAAATTCTTGGATGGATTTTAGAGTAGAATTTTATGCTCTTAGCTTGGAGAGGTAACTTAGGAATTCTTGAGTTGCTAATGTCCAAGTAATTGATGATTGGGAGCCATTGACTCTAGTTCTCATTAATTCAATTAGTGGAGAGCTAGAACCTATGGACTTGAATTGATATAGCTCATTTAACTTTCCTTTACTAGTTAGAGGATGATTTAATGGGGTTGATCCTTGCCAATTCTCATATTGTGGTTAGTGATTAGGATAGAGATCCTTGACCACCAACCCTTGCCAAGACCTTTTAGCTATTAGTTTACTTCTTTGCCATTTATCTTTCATGTCTCTTATCAAAACCCCAAACATAACTCATAACCAATAGCAAGACACTTTATTGCAATTCCTAGGGAGAACGACTCAAGGTTTGAATACTTGTGTTTATAATTTTAGGGGTTTGTTACTTGTGACAAACAAATGTTTGTATGAAAGGACTATTGTTAGTTTAGAAACTATACTTGCAATGACATTTCAATTGTGAAATTCTAGACCACACAATATTACTCTCATCAGGATGCACACCAAGTGTTTGATGAATGGCACATATGAGTTTTTGTTTCAAATTTGACTTCATGCTTTTCCACTAGTGCTTTTTCTCACTCACTTGCACACTCCTATATGCCTTCAGCCCATCCCTCATCCTTCATTTTACATGCTCATTCCTTAAAACTTGCTTCTTGATCCTTGATGTTTGATTATATGCTTCTCGTGCTATTTAATTGCATGCTTATATCACTTTTACATTACATGCTAGTGACTTGCCATTGTGTTCATTGTTGTCTTCATTACATGTTGCATCTGCCATGTACTTAAGACACTTATTCTCTTATGGCCCACTTCTTCACTTGCATGATTACCATTTTAGGTGCTTCCTTGAGCTTAACGCTTCTTCCTTTCCCCACTTTTACAGGATGATCATCAAAAAGGATAAAGGCAAGGCACCAAAGAAACCGGTCACTATGAAGGCACCTCACGGAGCCACCAATAGAGCTAAGCCCTTCCTCAAGAAGCCATGGAGTCTCGTCAATATCAATGCACTAGAGAAGGATAACCCTCCGAGGAACCCAACTAAGTTTCCCAATCGGTACTGTGAGCTCGTATACCCCATGATGATTGAAAGGAACTATCACGCGGAGCCTCTTCTTGCACCTCCGGCTCATGTTGTTCCGTTCGTGATACCCCGCATCGAGCGACGGTAGTAGGGTTTCTCTCATGAGAAAGCCACAGGAGGCCAACTTGTCTTGGGTGGTGGAGTTTCACACTAACTTCCACCTTGCATCCCTTCAGTCGATGTACATGCACCGAAAGCAAGTACCGGTGACCGAGGAGGCTATTCGGCAAGTGCTCAATGTCCCACCGATATCGGAGAATATGGATGGTTATTGTTCCGAGGGTTACCTGAAACGAGTAGCTCGGACGTCTTGGTGAGGCCCGAGGTGGGGGTCAGGGACCCGAGCTTGATATGTGGAGTGGTTGGTGGTTGTACCTGCAATGACACTCCGATGCTTAAGTTAGCATGGGTCCAAGCAGATATTGAGTAGAATTAGAGTATGAGTTATACCTGGGTGCTCCAGTGTATTTATAATAGTTGGCCGTGATCTTCCCTGGATAAGATATTCTTATCTTATCTTTATCTTTTGGGAGTTTTATCTCTATCTTTGTGGAACCGCCTTTCCTAGGCCTTTTCGGCCTTTAGGTTTTGGGCTGCGTTCCTTTTGATGGGCCTTCTTTAGCTTTTGCTATCCGAGGTCCGACCTCAGGTGTGGGCCTTGGGACGAGGTCGGACCTTTCATGGATTTCACCGAGTTGGAGGAGCTCGGTCAGGGTATGAACAGTGCCCCTGCCCGAGTTCGTCCTTTTTGAGAGGTCGAGCTCGGGCATAGTAGTTTTTCAAATTTCAAAAGGTGGCCGTTCCTGCATTTATTGCATTGTACCGTTTCTCCTCGATTTCCGTTCGGGCTTTGGTGAAGGCACTATTTATTTGCCCCTCTCCTCCTTTTCTTCGTTTATTCTGTTCCCTTCCTGTTTTCTGAGTTTTCGCCATCTCTTTTTCGAGCATCGCTTTCTCCTTTTCTCTTTTGTTCTTCTTCCCTGAATCTTTCTGTGCGTTTTTCCGGGGTTTCCTCTGCGCCGCCGTTCTGTTCTCCTTGCTTCGGAGCTCGTCGTCCTCGTTTCTTTCTTCCAGGTCTGTTCCCATCTCTTTTTTTGTGCACATATGCTTCTGTTTCTTTTGTGTGGCTCTTTGTTTGTTTCTTTTCTCTATGCCTGGGTTGCCCCGAAAAGAGGCGCCGCCATTGCTTTGTTTGTTTGTATGGGGGAGGGACTCTTTTTTGTTCTCTGGTATTTTGCTCCGGGTTGCTGTATTTTCTTCTAAAAGATTTTTGTTTTCTTGCTTTGCTGGATGGGTTTTTGCTGTCTGCTTTTATGTGATTTTTGCTTTGCTGTTGTATTCTTCTTTGTAGGCAAGAATTTTATGTCTCGAAAGGTTCTTCAAGCGATGTCGACCAAGATTCCAAGTGGTCTTGGTTGGGTAGATCCTGTTCCTCTAAGAGTCCCTTCTGTGGTAGATTCTGAGTATTTAGCTAGGTTTCGTAGGCAATGTAGCATATGTGAAGATAGAGAGTCTGAGAGGGATTATGAACTAGTAGCCCCGGATTCCGAGGAGAGAGTTTGCTTCCCGCCCTTAGATAGTTCCGAGAAGCTCTTCTTTTACGCTTATGATTGTTTTTTCTCTAAGCTGAGTGTCCGACTTCCTTTTACCGACCTGGAGTCCGAGGTGTTATGGTCTTGTAACCTTGCCCCTACGCAGCTCCATCCAAATTCTTGGGCATTTTTAAAGCTGTTTCAACTTTTGTGTCAGTTTTTGGGCGTTGCTCCCTCTATTTCTCTTTTTTCCTACTTGTTTGTGTTGACGAAGCCGGGGTCGGGTGTAGGGAAGGTATCTTGGGTCTCTTTTAGGGCTAACCAGGGAAGAAAGTTTTGTACCCTGTATGATGAGTCCTTTCACGATTTTAAGAACTTTTATTTCAAGGTCCGGGCTACTGGAGACGCCCGACCTTTCTTTCTCGATGAGAGTGGGGAGCCTTCTTTTCCTCTTTGTTGGCAGGAGAATGTAGTGTCTGCTAAGTATACCTTTGAGAGTCTAGATGAGGTGGAGCAGGCTTTTGTGGGTGTGGTGAGCAGTTTATGGGGTCGGGCACCTCACTTGGACACGAAGAAAATGTTGGGGGATCCAAGCCTTCTCCGTTCCGAGTTAGGTAGTTCCCGACCTCTTCCGAGATTCATCTTTTTTAGTACTTTGGTTTTGCTTGTTTTTTGGTGGAATTTCTGTTTGTGGTAATCCCTTTCTTTATTTCTTGCAGAGATGTCTTCTCAGGCGGATTCCATGAAGTTCCTTCGTCGGACGAAGAAGTCTGTGGCTGCTCGGAATATCGAGGCCGGGGAGGCTTCTGCCCGATCTTCTCCACAGAAGACTACCGGGGGTGTTCAGACTCGGTCGAAGACTATTCCGACTCCCCAGTTCCGAGCTGTAAGTCAGGATCCTCCGACCTCTGGGCCTGCTACTTCTTCTCCTCCTCCGTTTTCGGGTCCTCCTCCCAAGAAGCAGAAGACCTCTCAGGAGCTTGCCGGTTTCAACGATAAGGAATTTGATGCTCTTGGTTGGATTGAACAGCATATTCTCCCTTAGACCTTTATTTCTACTGATGATGTGTCTATGGAGCATCATTTTCAGTATATGGCGCGGAGCTGCGTCCGGATGGCTAGTCTTCATGCCGCTATTGCCCGGGAGTTCAAGAAATCCCCCCTTGGGGCGACCAGCTCCCGACTTGAGAAGGCTCAGTCCGAGCTTGATAAGATTAGTCAACTGAAGGCTGCCCGGATTACTGAGCTGGAGGCCTCTTTGGAGAAAGAGAAAACTAAAGCTACCGTGCATATGGCGGCAGCGAAGACGTCTGAGGAGATGGCGAAGGCGGCTACAGAGAATTATACTCGGCTATATGCCGAGCTTGTGGAGACGAAGGAGAAGTTGCAATCCGCGCAGGACGAGTTTTACGAGCTGGAAGGTCATGTGGCCAAGGGTATGGATGCTATGTTCGAAAATTTGAGGGCTCAGGTCCGGGTTCTTGCTCCCGACCTGGATCTGAGCTTATTCAGTACGGATAACATTGTTGTGGAGGGAAAGATTGTTCCTGCTCCTACCGAGGATGAGGTTCCGATGTCCGACCCCAAAGTTCCGATTGAGAACCCGACTTCACCTTTGGTCGGGGATGGGTCTGGTGTGGAGGTTCCAAAACCGGGATGACGTTGCCGTCGATGCAGTCCCGATCTCTATGTTTCCTCCGCAGTCTGCTGTTGATGTGGAGTCCGGAAAGGACCTTGATCCTCTGTAATCTTTTTGGTGTTTTGCCCGGCTTGTGGGCTTTTTTGTTTTTGGATGGTTTCTGTGAACGCTTTGGACACCTTTTGCTTTATTTAGCTACTTGAAGTAACTTTATTATGCGGTGTTTTTGTTCGCGTTTTGACTTTTTTGTTTCCGCTTTTGTGCTTTTTAGTTGTTTTTGGATAACAACTTTTTAGCTAGCGTCTCGAAACTTCCTTTGCTTTCGTTCTTTTGCTTGTACTTTTTAGTTGCTTTTTGCAAAGCAACTTTTTTAGTAAGCATTTTCCGAACTTCCTTTGATTTCGTTCTTTCGCTTGTACTTTTTAGTTGCTTTTTGTAAAGCAACTTTTTTAGTAAGCGTTTTTCGAAATCTTGGTTCCCTTTCGTTTTAAGGCTTCTTTCTTGGATCCGAGCTTTTTCTCGATCCTCGGGCGCTTGAGTACCTCCTTTTGGTTGGGTCCGACTTTGTCGTTGGTCGGCCCTTTTGAGTTATTTTTGTAATCTCTTTTTATTTGGCTTTTTGAGCCATTTCAGAGTTACTTTATAACTTTCCCTTTGTTGGGTCCGACCTTGCTGTTGGTCGGCCTTTTAAGTTATTTTTGTAATCTCTTTTTATTTGGCTTTTTGAGCCATTTCAGAGTTACTTTATAACTTCTCACATTAATTTGAACCTCGTCGCTTCATCTTTGCCGACCTTGTGTGGTCTCTTGGCAAATGATTTTTTGCATTTTGCCGAGCATAAATTAATGCGCCTTGGTGGGGTACTTTCTAGGATTCGTTTCATCATGAGGAAAAGGAAAAGAAAATAGAGAAATTTGATTAGTATTAAAAAAGAAAGAATATTTACAGAGTGTTTACCCTTTTGACTAGGTCGGGTGTCTTACTTAACCGGGTGTCTCATTAAAAAACCCTTGTAGGGAAAAAGAGTACACCTCGGGTAAGTTTTTCTAGCTGTAGTACCGCCTTAGATTACAGGCGTGCCAGGCCCTGGGCAGCTCATTGCCTTCTAGGTCGGATACTTTGTAATAGCCTGTCCCTAAGACTTCTGTTACCTTGTAGGGCCCTTTCCAATTTGCGGCTAGCTTTCCTTCTCCCGACTTTTGTGTTCCGATGTCATTTCGGATTAGAATCAGGTCGTGAATGGAGAAGCTTCGCTTTATTACTTTCTGATTGTATCTGAGGGCCGTTCGTCGTTTTAAGGCTTATTCTCGGACTCGGGCTCTTTCTCGGACCTCGGGGAGGAGGTCGAGTTCTTCCTTTTGTGCCTGTGGGTTGCCTTCTTCGTTGTAGAAGATGACTCTGGGTGACCCTTCGTCTATTTCGATAGGAATCATTGCCTCCATCCCGTAAGCTAGTCGGAACGGTGATTCTCCCGTTGTAGAGTGTGGGGTTGTCCGATACGCCCATAGTACCTGGGGGAGCTCCTCGGCCCATGCCCCTTTGGCCTCTATTTTCCGTAGTTTTTCTTCTAGTTCTCTGCGCTTTCGAGCCTCTCTTCTCAGCTCTTGTTCAGTTTCCTTTTGCTTCTTTATATCCTCTTCGAGTTGTTTCAGTCGGTTTTGTTGTGCCCGAACTGCTTCTAGAATTTCCGAGCTCTTTTCTTTTTCGGGATTTTGTGGATCTTTGTTTTGGAGTGATGTCTTTGGGCGATTCTGTTTGTTTCCTCCTGGAGTGCGCGGTGATAGAGGGCTGTCCGGTCGTTCTCCGGTGTCAACTTCATCCTCTTGCTCTGATGCAGCGTGGTCATTGTCAAGAGGGTCGTCCGTCATGGTAAAGGGATGACTTCCAGGTCCCTGGCAACGGCGCCAATGTTCCGAGGGTTACCTGAAACGAGTAGCTCGGACGTCTTGGTGAGGCCCGAGGTGGGGGTCAGGGACCCGAGCTTGATATGTGGAGTGGTTGGTGGTTGTACCTGCAATGACACTCCGATGCTTAAGTTAGCATGGGTCCAAGCAGATATTGAGTAGAATTAGAGTATGAGTTATACCTGGGTGCTCCAGTGTATTTATAATAGTTGGCCGTGATCTTCCCTGGATAAGATATTCTTATCTTATCTTTATCTTTTGGGAGTTTTATCTCTATCTTTGTGGAACCGCCTTTCCTAGGCCTTTTCGGCCTTTAGGTTTTGGGCTGCGTTCCTTTTGATGGGCCTTCTTTAGCTTTTGCTATCCGAGGTCCGACCTCAGGTGTGGGCCTTGGGACGAGGTCGGACCTTTCATGGATTTCACCGAGTTGGAGGAGCTCGGTCAGGGTATGAACAGTTATCAACAACTCTTGCGCCAACGCGATGACTTTGAGTTTGTCTTCGATTGGGATGCCACTATCCGGGTCATTGCCATCCCGGATGAGATTTGGATCCGCGGGAGTATGAGACCCCGGCCCAAGGGTATTGATGCACGATATCTCACTGTGGAAGCTCAGGCATGGGCTAAAATCTTAGCCCATTATGTGCTTCCTATCACACACGGGTCATCTATCACTGCCGAGCTAGCCTTATTGATTTGGTGCATTCTCACCAAGAATCCAATTAACGTCCTATCTCTCATCCGTCAAGCCATGGGACGCCTCCATGCCAAGGGCAACTTACCCTTCCCCGCTTTGGTGACCGAGTTAGTAGCGGTGCCGGTGTCTCACGCGAGACTAAGGACCGGAGGGCCAGGGTCCCAGTTGAGGGAAATGTTGTTCCAACAGGGAAATATCTCAAGCCCCCGGCGGACACTGGTAACCTTATCCTAACCATCCCTGCGGGCATCTCTGCTACCTCATCTGCACCACCGAGATCAACCCACCAACGCATTAAGGATCTCCATGATGGCTGGAATTCACTACCGACATATAATGAATCCATTCTTTCGCAAGCACACCAAATTGTCGTCAAGTAATAACCCACAATGGAGTGGGATCGTATCTACAGAGATTAATTGGATTAAGCAAGCGATACTTGATTAATTATCCTAGTTAGACGATTCAATTTTGAGTGATAAGCAACAAGAAAAGTAAATGACATAAAAGTAAAGGAAAGCAATAAAGCGCAACAAAGTAAATGGCAAGGAAAGTAAAGTACAAGAAAGTAAAGTGCTGAAAATGTAAAGTGTAGAAAATGTAAATAACCACAAAGTAAATAAAAGAAAGAAAGATAAAATAAATATTGGGATCAAGAGATATTATATTCTCTAAATTAATTGATTTCATTTCATCTTCAATCATGCAACTCATTGACCTCTTGGCAATCATGATTGATTGAGCCCCGATTCCTTGGTGACTCAATCCCTCAAATCTTGATCAATAGCCAATTCCTTAGTTTAATTTCTCATGAGAAGAGATGAAGCTTGTTCCCTGATTATACCATACATCCTCATAGGTCCAAGTAGAGGGAGAATTATTTGTCACCATATCCAAATACCAAAATCCAGATCCTACTCGAGTGTGAGAAAGGATTTCAAGCATGGTTTTATGATTCCTTTTCCAAGGTTCTCTTAAAACCCAAATACATTCAATCTTTTTTCTAAGATAATTGAATGCTAGAATGAAGAACGAAATCCCTTCTAGTAAATCAAAGAGAGATGAAGAGGAGAAGAAGAATAAAAACAATCAATCCATTGAAAAACAATAGAGCTCTCTTTCCCAATGGAAAGAGTTACTAAAATATTTACAAGTAAGAAAATGGAAGAAGAGAAGAGAATGGTAGGAAGGAGGGTCCGAAGACTCACTCCTCCAAATGTGTCTAGCCTAATAGATAGCTCCCCAATTCTATGAAACTAAGGCCTTTATATAGGCTCTCTTAAATTACAAACTTAAATGAAATTAAAAGCAAATTACAATGAAATGAAAATAAACTATTCTAGATGATTCTTATGTCCTTGATTGGTTGACAATTATGGCTTGAATGAGAGTTGGAGTAGGCTTGGTTGAAGGTTGGGGGGTTGCAGGAAGAAGTTGGCGTGTGGTTCCAAGTGCCACTCCCACTTGATTTTGCCCTTTGGGGTATGACCCACTTTGCAATGTTGAAAATATGAAGTTGGTTGGGCCTCAAAATTAATGTTCACTATAAAATATTATATATGGTTGGAAAGCCCTGGATGTCAGCTTTTCAATGCCATTGGAATCAACTCATTTGGATCTCTATAGCTCAAGTTATACTCATTTGAAGGTGACTAGGTCAGTTTGTCAGGTAGCCCGGCATGCCACTTGAACTTCTGGCATGCCACGCCACATATGTTGTGAAACTAGCGTGCCACGCCCTCAATGATGCACTAAAATCTCTTCTCTAGCCACTAGAATAGGTGTGCCATGCCCAAATTCCAAGTGGCAGGCACATTATGAAAATAAAGCTGGCGTGCCACGCCTTCGATATCAAGTGGCATGCCCAGGTTTTGCACCGCTGGAATAATGTCCTTTTGCACCTCTAGTTTTAATGTCAACCATAAATTGTTATATATTGTTGGAAAGCTCGTGATGTCCGCTTTCCAACCATAAATTGTTATATATCGTTGGATCTCTACAACTCAGGTTATGTTCCTTTGAAGATGAAGAGGTCAGGCTGGTAACTCTATAGTGACGTATTTTTCTTTTTGTGTTTTTGGAGTCAATATCTTCCTCCATTCCAGTGTCCATTATAATGTGTTATATATGGTTGGAAATCCCTGGATATCTACTTTCTAATGGAACTAGAAGCACCTCATTTGATGTTTTGTAGCTCAAGATATCTTCATTTGAGTGAGAGAAGGTCAGGCTGGCATATGCCCCGGCGTGCCATGCCAATGCTTTGGCGTGCCATGCCCATAGTGGGGCTCAAAATAACTCCTCTGGAACTTAAGCTTGGCGTGCCATGCCCATAGCATCAAGTGGCACGCCCATTGATGAGAATTGGTTTCAAAAGCTTGGCATGCCATGCCCAGAGCTCCAACTGGCACGCCCATGTAAAATTCTTCAACCTTCTCTGCTAGAATGTTGGCCTGGCATTCCACGCCCAGAGCTTCAAGTGGCACGCCCATTGTTGCGAGTTGGTGCAAAAGCTTGGCGTGCCATGCCTAAAGCTTCAGGTGGCAAGCGCAACTTCACACACCCAGTTTTATTTGCTATTTCCTTCCCCTTTTGTTACTCTTTTCACCTAAAATTTAGCACAAACCCATTTCAAAGCAATGTACCATAATATATATCATTTGGTTCTTGAAATTGCATTGATTCAATGAGATTATACTCTTTTATCATCTTTTTAGATAAGAAAAAGGGTACATGATACGCAGTCATCACAACACCAAACTTAAACTTTGCTTGTCCTCAAGCAAATAAAGAATCATGCAATAAAGTTTGGCAAACCAAGGTGAGAAGAGTAGCAATTTTTATGTTCATGGTTGGCTAGTTTCTTATGCATGCTACAATCACAAAAGAGATTCAAATGATTGATGCTTCTATCTAGCTCATTTTATAAAATCTTTTTCTTTGTGTTCCTTCCTTGAAACAAGCTTTTCATTCTTCTCTTAGCTTAACTTTTTGGGTGCTTTGCACCATGTGTTGAAAGCTACGACTCTAAATGCTTTGTTTTCAAGTATTACCACTTGATACATAACCACCACAAGCATTTTATTAGAGGACTCTTTAAGCTCATTTGTTTCTTTTCTTTACTCTCTAATCATTGATGCTCAGAGCCTTGAGCTTTAAGGGAGTGCTTTGCACTTGAGCCTAGCCTTGACTCTAAATGTTTTATTTTCAAACTTTTTGCTTGATACATAAACACCACAAGTACTTAACAAATGAATTGTCAATGGTACTCATAGCCTTCAGCTTTCTCATTCTTTCCCTTTTCTTTTCTTGCCTTATTTGCATTTGCTTCTTTAAGGTTTTCATGATTTCAAAAATTTGATAAAATGTCCTAGATGAAAACTTCAGTTACACAAATTCAAATGCAATTGAGCAACAATAATCATGCTACCTTCCCAATACTTATAATCATGATACTTAATTACTTTGACTCACAAAATTGAAGATGGTAGTCATAATGTCATAGCACATGTACAATTCAACAATCAAGCTATGCTTATTCACAACAAGTAATCACACATGCATACAAAGAAAATAGAAGACAATCATGAAATTTAAAGTGCTGGAAATAAGTAAGAGGAAAAGGAACTTTACCACCTTATAGTTCATCTTCATTGTTGTTGTCACTTTCCTCCTATTCTTTCCCTTCCCATACCAAACTTATAATGATTGCTTGTCCTCAAGCAACAAATAGATAGTGGTGATAGGGTTTATGATGGGTTGTGAGTGTCTTACACAATGAAATGTGAGTAATGCATGTGCTCAAGCAAGCAAAGATAAGGATACAATAAGCGCACAAGAAGTAAAAATAGAGACAATGTGATTGCATTAATAAGTGGTGTACGCATGGTAAGTGGCAACACCAAACTTAGTATGACACTTTCATTTTAGAATGAAGCAAGTACTCAGTGAAGAATGAAAATCAAATTGTTGCATGACAACACCAAACTTAGAATGCAATCATATGTCAAATTATTGAAAGTAAACTAAGTAAAGAAAGAAAATGTTACCTACGGTTGGGTTACCTCCCAACAAGCGCTCTTTTAATGTCATTAGCTTGACATGTTATTCTCAACTTTCTTCCTCTTCTTCCAGTTTGTTAAGAGGAATGACCTCAAGAGGAAGGAAGAGCAAGTTGATGTCTCCTGTTTTGAGTGCCTCCCAACAAGCTTGCTTTTGTTGTTAGCTTGAGTGAACTTGCTTGTTGGGGTAGGGGTGGGATGGCTTTTGGTTGACCTCGTCTTCATGGATATTATCCTTCTTTTCTTGGTCACCATCCTCTCTTTGGTGCTTTTGTTGAATTCCTTCACTTTTTTGTTTTCAACACTTGGGTGTTGTGGGATAGTTGGAGTATCCTCTTTATCAAGAACATCTTGGAATGGTGGCTCACTTGGTACAAGGATCTCTTTCTCTTGCTCTACCAACTTCTCATTTTCACCCTCATTAAGCACTTCTCCACTCTTTAGACTGATGGCATGATATTCTTTCCCTGGCCACGGGAAGACATTATTTGGTTCATCAACAAAATGTTATGCCAATTGTCTTATTTGCTCTTCTTGATTTCTCCTTGAGATTTCCATATCTTCAATCACCTCTCTTACTTTTTGCCTTAAGAACTCACTGAGTTCGGCAATGAAGAGATATCTCTTGGAGAGTTCTTCTATTGTAAATTCTTGAAGATTTTGTGGAGGTGCATAGGTTGGACAATTACGGGATGATAGTCCTTGATGAATGGGGTATGCAGCATTAAAATCCCAGCCAAAATTTTGGTAGTTGTTCATACCCTGACCGGGGTCCTCCAACTCGGCAAATTCGTAAGAGGTCCGACCTTGTCCTAAAGCTCACACCTAAAGGTCGGACCTCGGACAAAGAGCAAGGAAGGCCCATCAAAAGGAACGCAGCCCAAACCTAAAGGCCGAAAAGGCCTAGAAAAGGCGGTTCCACAAAGATAGAGAAAACTCCCAAAGATAAGATAAGATAAGAATATCTTATCCAGGGAAGATCACGGCCAACTACTATAAATACACTGGAGCACCCAGGTATGGCATTCATTCCACATCTACACATATCTGCTTGGACCCATGCTAACTTAAGCATCGGAGTGTCATTGCAGGTACAACCACCAACCATTCCGCATATCAAGCTCGGGTCACCGAACCCCCACCTCGGGCCTCTCCAGACGACCGAGCTGCACGTTTCAGGTAAACCCTCGGAACATTGGCGCCGTTGCCGGGGACCTGGAAGTCATCCCTCTACCATGGCGGACGACCCTCTCAACAATGACCACGCCGCATCTGAACAAGAGGACGAAATTGACACCGGAGAACGACCGGACAGCCCTCTATCACCACGCACTCCAGGAGGAAACAAACAGAATCGCCCAAAAACATCACTCCCAAACAAAGATCCACAAAATTCCGAAAAAGAGAAGAGCTCGGAAATTCTAGAAGCAGTCCGAGCACAACAAGACCGACTAAAACAACTCGAAGAGGACATAAAAAAGCAGAAAGAAACTGAACAAGATCTGAAAAGGGAAGCTCGAAAGCGCAGAGAATTAGAAGAAAAACTGCGAAAAATAGAGGCCAACCTGAAAGACCGGACAGAACGCGGCACCACCACCGAGGGCAACCACGATCCCTTCACGCAAGAGATCATGAAGGAGAAGGTACCGCGAAACTTCAAACCACCCGATATGGACCTCTACGACGGCACCACCGATCCAAGTCATCACCTCAGCAACTTCAGAAGCCGAATGTACCTAGTCGACGCCTCCGACGCGATTCGGTGCAAAGCCTTCCCCACCACTCTCACCAAGTCAGCCATGAAGTGGTTCGACAAACTGCCACCAAGATCAATCACCAGCTTCGAAGACCTAACCAAAAAATTCCTAACAAGATTCTCTATTCAAAAGGACAAGACAAAACATGCCCCCAGTCTACTCGGGATCAAACAAGGTAACCAAGAAACTTTCCGAGAATACATGGAGCGATTCAACAAAGCCTGCCTGGACATACAACACTTGCCCACTGAAGCAGCCATCATGGGACTAGCAAACGGTCTAAAAGAGGGACCGTTTAGCCAATCCCTATCCAAACGATACCCGACCTCCCTATACGAGGTGCAGGAGCGGGCAGAAAAATATATCAACATGGAGGAAACCTCCCAGCTAAGAGACTCTTCTAGGAAGGAATCAACCTACCCACTCCGAGATCGGGATCGGGAACAGAAGAAGAAAGAAGAACCCAACCCGGACAAGCCACGGAAGTACCACAACTACACCCCCCTCCGAGTCTCCCTGGTAGACGTCTACAGAGAAGTATGCCACACCGAAAAGATCCCACCGCCCCGACCGCTAAAACACAAGAAAGCGGGGAGAGATCGGTCCGAATACTGTGAATATCACAAGCTCTACGGTCATTCTACTAACGACTGCTACGACCTAAAAAATGTTATAGAAAAGCTAGCCAGAGAAGGAAAACTCGACAGATACATAGCAGAGAAAGGAGAAGAGACCAGGAAGAGAAGGCGGGGAGACAATGAAGATCGGGCCGAACAAACCCCGCGAACCCCTGAAAGACATGTTCACATGATAAATGGAGGTTTTGCAGGCGGAGGAACATCCAAATCCTCGCGAAAAAGACACCTCAAAGAAGTCTATCACGTCCGAGAAGACAGTCCCCTGCCCAAATTACCTATTATCTCATTTACCCGAGAAGATGCTCAAGGGATAATTCCCGGACACGACGATCCAATGGTAATCACCATTATCCTAGTAAACGCCAATTTACATCGAACCCTGATTGACCAGGAAAGCTCAGCGGATATCCTGTTCAAAACGGCCTTCGACAAGCTCGGACTTGAAGAAAAAGAACTAAAGGCCTATCCCGCCGACCTATTTGGACTAGGGGATACTCCGATCCATCCCTTAGGATACATCTCGCTACACACTACCTTTGGAAGAGGCGAGCAATCTAAAACATTAAGCATCGACTACATTATAGTCGACGTCACTTCAGCATACAATGCCCTCATTGGGCGACCAACCCTAAACAGACTGGCAGCTATAGTCTCGACCCCACACCTCTGTATGAAGTTCCCTACCGCAAAAGGAATCGCTACCCTAAAAGGCGACCAAAAACTAGCGCGGCGATGCTACAACGAAAGCCTGAGCCTAAAAGGGAAAGAGGTCAACACAATAGAACTCGGACGAGTTCAATCCCGAGAAGATCTTCGGCCACAACCAGAGGGAGAAACCGAAAAAGTCCAGATCGGGAACACACCTGAAAAAATAACAAACATAGGAGCAAACCTCGAAACGGGCCTAAAAGAGGAACTCATAACCCTCTTAAGGGAGAATTCCGACCTCTTCGCCTGGAAAGCCTCCGACATGCCAGGCATAAGCCCCGACCTGATGTGCCATAAGCTATCAGTTTACCCGGGATCCCGACCTGTCCAACAAAGACGCCGGAAGCTCGGACCCGAGCGCATGCAAGCAATAGAAGAACAAGTACAAGCACTGCTAGATGCAGGGTTCATTAGGGAAGTAAAATACCCCCTATGGCTCGCAAACGTGGTCCTGGTAAAAAAGCCCAACGGAAAATGGAGGATGTGCGTCGATTACACGGATCTCAACAAAGCCTGCCCCAAAGACCCATATCCACTACCAAACATCGACGCCTTAGTAGACGCAGCCTCAGGCTATAGATATCTCTCCTTCATGGACGCATACTCGGGATACAATCAAATCCCGATGTATGGACCCGACCAAGAAAAGACCTCGTTCATAACCCCAAGGGCAAACTACTGCTACGTAGTAATGCCCTTCGGGCTGAAGAACGCAGGGGCAACCTACCAGAGGCTAATGAACAAAGTGTTCTCAGAGCACATCGGACTACAGTTGGAGGTGTACGTCGACGACATGCTGGTAAAGACACAAGAAGACAGAAACTTGCTGACCGACCTCACCAGTATCTTCGGCACCCTTAGAAAACACAACATGAGACTTAACCCGACAAAGTGCACCTTCGCCGCAGAAGCCGGAAAGTTCTTAGGCTTCATGCTGACTCAAAGGGGCATCGAAGCAAACCCGGACAAATGCCAAGCGATACTCAATATGAAGAGCCCGACGTGTGTCAAAGAAGTACAACAACTGAATGGAAGGCTAGCCGCCCTATCAAGATTCTTGGCAGGATCAGCAATAAAGTCACTACCTCTCTACTCACTCCTAAAGAAAGGGAAACCCTTCTCATGGACCCCGGAGTGCGAAAACGCCTTTCAAGAATTCAAGGAATTCCTCGGGCAGCCACCAATCCTAACCCGACCTTTAAAAGGGGAAGAACTCGTACTATACCTCTCGGTTGGAAATCGAGCAGTCGCTTCAGCGTTAATATGAGAAAATGACCGAGGACAACACCCCATATACTTTGTAAGCAAGGCACTACAAGGGGCCGAATTAAACTATCAGAAGATAGAAAAATTCGCCTACGCCCTAGTGTTCACAGCTCGGAGGCTCCGTCCCTACTTTCAAGCCCACACCATCAAAGTCCGGACAAACCAACCCATGAGACACATCCTCCAAAAAACAGACCTGGCAGGACGAATACTGCAATGGGCGGTGGAACTGTCCGAGTTCGACCTCCACTATGAAACCCGGACTGCCATAAAATCTCAGTATCTAGCCGACTTCATCGCAGAATACACTGAGACCCCTGGAACCCCACTCTCATGGAACCTGTATGTCGACGGGTCCTCAAACAAAACTGGAAGCGGAGCCGGGGTTATACTCGAAAGCGACAAAGGAACGCGGATAGAACTATCCCTAAAATTCGAGTTCCAGGCTTCGAACAACCAAGCCGAATACGAGGCCCTACTAGCAGGTCTAAAGCTAGCCGAAGAGATCGGAGCCCAGAAAATCACGATCTTTAGCGACTCCCAGGTCGTCACATCACAGGTAAATGGAAGCTACCAGGCCAAAGACCCAACTATGAAAAAATACCTGGACCAAACACAGGCACAATTACGCCACTTTTCAGAAATACAGATTCAGCACATACCTCGGGAACAAAACGCCCGGGCAGACGCCCTCTCGAAGCTTGCCAGCACCAACCCCGGAGGCAACAACAGAAGTCTCCTCCAGGAAACCTTACAATCCCCCTCCGTGCTAAGAGAGGAAGAAGCGCTAAACATATCTAACCAACAGCAAGGATGGATGACCCCCATACTCAACTACCTGAAATCGGGAACTCTCCCCGCCGAAAGGAAGGAAGCTAGAAGACTCACGAAAGACGCCCAGAATTATACACTGATTCACGACATATTATACAGAAGAGGATTCTCAAACCCCCTCCTTAGGTGTATCCCGACCTCAGAAACAAAGAGCGTCCTCGAAGAAGTCCACGGAGGCATGTGTGGGAACCACCTCGGAGCTCGAGCATTATCCAAGAAAGTAGTCCGAGCCGGGTTCTACTGGCCGGCTCTGCAAAGAGACGCAACGAAATTTGTGAAAATATGCCCCCCTGCCAAAAACACGCCAATTTTCACAAAGCACCACCCGAAGACCTTATCAGCGTCACCGCACCATGGCCCTTCGCAAAATGGGGACTTGACCTACTCGGCCCGTTCCCCCAAGGACCGGGGCAAGTCAAATACCTCATAGTAGGGGTCGACTACTTCACAAAGTGGATCGAAGCTGAACCCTTAGCCACCATCACGGCTCAGAAAAGCCGCAAATTCCTATACAAAAACATCGTCACAAGGTTCGGAGTCCCCTACTCCATCACCACAGACAATGGAACACAGTTCACAGACACAAGTTTTCGGAACTTGGTGGCCGAGCTAAAAATCAAACAGCAATTCACCTCAGTCGAGCACCCACAAGCCAATGGACAAGCAGAGGCCGCAAATAAAGTCATCTTGGCCGGGTTAAAATGAAGACTACAAGAGGCCAAAGGGGCATGGGCCGAGGAGCTCCCCCAGGTACTATGGGCATATCGGACAACTCCACACTCTACAACGGGAGAATCGCCATTCCGACTAGCTTACGGGATGGAGGCAATGATTCCTATCGAAATAGATGAAGGGTCACCCAGAGTCATCTTCTACAACGAAGAAGGTAACCCGCAGGCACAAAAGGAAGAACTCGACCTCCTCCCCGAGGTCTGAGAAAGAGCCCGGATCCGAGAAGAAGCCTTAAAACGGCGAACGGCCCTCAGATACAATCAGAAAGTAATAAAGCGAAGCTTCTCCATTCACGACCTGATTCTAATCCGAAATGACATCGGAACACAAAAGTCGGGAGAAGGAAAGCTAGCTGCAAATTGGAAAGGACCCTACAAGGTAACAGAAGTCTTAGGAACAGGCTATTACAAAGTATCCGACCTAGAAGGCAATGAGCTGCCCAGGGCCTGGCACGCCTGTAATCTAAGACGATACTACAGCTAGAAAAATATAACCCGAGGTGTACTCTTTTTCCTACAAGGGTTTTTTAATGAGACACCCGGTCAAGAAAGGCACCCGACCTAGCCAAGGGTAAACACTCTGTAAATATTCTTTCTTTTTTAATACTAATCAAATTTTTCTCTTTTCTTTCTCCTTCTTCTTCCTCATGATGAAACAAATCCTGGAAAGTACCCCGCCAAGGCGCATTAATTTATGCTCGGCAAAACGCAAAAAATCATTGCCAAGAGACCACACAAGGTCGGCAAAGATAAAGCGACGAGGTTCAAATTAATGTGAGAAGTTATAAAGCAACTCTGAAAAGGCTCAAAAAGCCAAATAAAAAGAGATTACAAAAATAACTTAAAAGGCCGACCAACGACAAGGTCAGACCCAACAAAAGGAAGTACTCGACCGCCCCTCCCGAGGTCCGAGAAAAAGCCCGGATCCGAGAAAGAAACCTTAAAACGGCGAAAACAAAGATTTCGAAAACGCTTACTAAAAAGTTGCTATACAAAAACAACTAAAAAGTACAAGCGAAAAAACGAAATCAAAGGAAAGGGTAAAACAAAGTTTCAAAAAAAGCGCTAGCTAAAAGATTGTTATCCAAAAACAACTAAAAAGCATAAAAGCGGAACAAAAAGTCAAAACGCGAACAAACACCGCAAAATAAGCTAAAAAAAGTTACTACAAGTAGCTAATAGCAAAAAGGTGTCCAAAACATTCACAGAAACCATCCAAAAAAAAAAAGAGCCCACAGGCCGGGCAAAAAACCAAAAGATAAAAGGATTACAGAGAATCAAGATCCTTTCCGGACTCCACATCGACAGAAGGCTGCGGAGGAAACATAGAAATCGGGACAGCATTGACGGCACCGTCATCTCGGTTTAAAACCTCCACACCAGATCCATCCCCGGCCAAAGGTAAAGTCGGGTTCGCAACCGGAACTTTGGGGTCAGACACCGGAACCTCATCCTCGTTGGGAGCAGGAACAATCTTTCCCTCCACAACAACGTTATCCGTACTGAATAAGCTCAGATCCAGGTCAGGAGCAAGAACCCGGACCTGAGCCTTCAAATTTTCAAACATAGCATCCATACCCTTAGCCACATGACCCTCTAGCTCGTAAAAATCATCCTGAGCAGATTGCAACCTCTCCTTTGTCTCCACAAGCTCAGCATATGTCCGAGTATAACTCTCCCTCGCCGCCTTCGCCATCTCCTCAGATGCATTTGCTGCCGCCACAGCCGCGGTAGCTTTAGCTTTCTCTTTCTCCAAAGATGCCTCCAGCTCAGTAATCCTAGCAGCCTTCAGTTCACTAATCTTCTCGAACTCAGACTGAGCCTTCTCAAGTCGGGAACTGGTTGCACCAAGGGGGGATTTCTTGAACTCCCGGGCAATAGCGGCATGAAGACTAGCCATCCGGACACAGCTCCGCGCCATATACTGAAAATGGTGCTCCATAGACACATCATCAGTAGAAATAAAAGTCTGAGGGAGAATATGCTGTTCAACCCAACCAAGAGCATCAAAATCCTTATCATTAAAACCCGCAAGCTCTTGAGAGGTCTTCTGCTTCTTGGGAGGAGGACCCGAGGACGAAGGCGGGGAAGAGTTACCGGGCCCAGAGGTCGGAGGATCTTGATTTATAGGTCGGAACTGGGGAGTCGGAATAGTCTTCGACCGAGTAGTGACACCCACAGTAGTCTTCTTCGGAGAAGATCGGGCAGAAGCCTCCCCAGCCTCGATATTTCGAGCAGCCACAGACTTCTTCGTCCGACGAAGGTACTTCATGGAATCCGCCTAAGAAGACATCTCTGCAGAAATAAAAGAAAAGGATTACCACAACAGAAATTCCACCAAAACAAGCAAAGCCAAAATACTAAAAAAGATGAATCTCGGAGAGGTCGGGAACTACCTAACTCGGAACGGAGAAGGCTTGGATCTCCCAACATTTTCTTCGTGTCCAAGTGAGGTGCCCGACCCCATAAACTGCTTACCACACCCACAAAAGCCTGCTCCACCTCATCTAGACTCTCAAAGGTATACTTAGTAGACACTGCATTCTCCTGCCAACAAAGAGGAAAAGAAGGCTCCCCACTCTCATCTAGAAAGAAAGGTCGGACGTCTCCAGTAGCCCGGACCTTGAAATAAAAGTTCTTAAAATCATGAAAGGACTCATCATACAGGGTACAAAACTTCCTTCCCTGGTTAGCCCTAAAAGAGACCCAAGATACCTTCCCTCCACCCGACCCCGGCTTCATCAACACAAACAAATAGGAAAAAAAGAGAAATAGAGGGAGCAACGCCCAAAAACTGACACAAAAGTTGAAACAGCTTTAAAAACGCCCAAGAATTTGGATGGAGCTGCGTAGGAGCAAGATTACAAGACCATAACACCTCGGACTCCAGATCGGTAAAGGGAAGTCGGACACTCAGCTTAGAGAAAAAACAATCATAAGCATAAAAGAAGAGCTTCTCGGAACTATCTAGGGGCGGGAAGCACACTCTCTCCTCGGAATCCGGGGCTACTAGTTCATAATCCCTCTCAGACTCTCTATTTTCACATATGCTACAATGCCTACGGAACCTAACTAAATACTCAGAATCTACCACAGAAGGGACTCTTAGAGGAAGAGGGTCTACCCAATCAAGACCACATGGAATTTTAGTCGACATCGCTTGAAGAACCTTTCGAGACATAAAATTCTTACCTACAAAGAAGAATACAACAGCAAGCAAAAATCACATAAAGAAGACAGCGAAAACCCATTCAGCAAAGCAAGAAACAAAAAACCCCACGAAGAAAATGGGGCAACCCGGAACAAAAACACCAGAGAACAAAAACGAGTCCCCCCATATACAAACAACAGCAATGGCGGCGCCTCTTTTTGGGGCAACCCAGGCATAAAGAAAAAGAAACAAACAAGAGCCACACAAAGAACAGAAGCATATGATCATAAGAAAAGAGAAACATGGGAACAAACCTGAAAGAAGAAACGAAGACGAAGAGCTCCGAAGCAAGGAGAACGAAACGACGGCACAGAGGAAACCCCGGAAAGACACACAGAAAGATTCGGGAAAGCAGAACAAAGAGAAAGAAGAAGCGGTGCTCGTAAAAGCATAAGAAAAACAAAACGCAGAAAAAAGGAAGGGAGCAAATAAATAAAGCCTTCACAGAGCCCGAACGGAAATCGAGGAAAAACGGTAAAATGCAATAAATGCAGGAACGGCCATTTTTGAATTTTGAAAAACTACTATGCCCGAGCACGACCTCCCAAAAAGGACGAACTCGGGCAGGGGCACTGTTCATACCCTGACCGGGGTCCTCCAACTCGGCAAATTCGTAAGAGGTCCGACCTTGTCCTAAAGCTCACATCTAAAGGTCGGACCTCGGACAATGAGCAAGGAAGGCCCATCAAAAGGAACGCAGCCCAAACCTAAAGGCCGAAAAGGCCTAGAAAAGGCGGTTCCACAAAGATAGAGAAAACTCCCAAAGATAAGATAAGATAAGAATATCTTATCCAGGGAAGATCACGGCCAACTACTATAAATACACTGGAGCACCCAGGTATGGCATTCATTCCACATCTACACATATCTGCTTGGACCCATGCTAACTTAAGCATCGGAGTGTCATTGCAGGTACAACCACCAACCATTCCGCATATCAAGCTCGGGTCACCGAACCCCCACCTCGGGCCTCTCCAGACGACCGAGCTGCACGTTTCAGGTAAACCCTCGGAACAGTAGTTATCATAACAATATGAACTATTTTGTGGCTCTGGGAGGTATTCCACTTTATTTGATTGCTCATACTCTATCATTCCTTTGTGATATTCCCAGCCACCATTAGGATAACGACTAGAATCATTTTATGGTGGTGGGCAATATCCCATATGACATGATTGATCAAAATGTGAGGTAGACTCCATTCTTACTTGCAAAATGCTCTATCTCAAACAATAATCACCAAAAGAAATTTGAATCCCCATTGTCAAAGATGAGGGATTCTTAGTGAGGCAATAACACAAACACCTTACTAGCAAGAGAAAATTGAAAATAAAAAAAAAAACTTAAATGAACAAAAATAAAAAGAAAAGTGTCTAATCTAGGTAATCAACCAACTGGTAGTTTGTTAATCACAATTAATCCCCGGCAACGGCGCCATAAAACTTGATGGCCGGAATTCACTACCCACATATAATGAATCCGTTCTTTGGCAAGCGCACCAAATTGTTATCAAGTAATAACCCACAATGGAGTGGGATCGTATACATAGAGAATAATTGGATTAAGCAAGCAATAGTTGATTAATTATCCTAGTTAGACGATTCAATTTTGAGTGATAAGCAACAAGAAAAGTAAATGACATAAAAGTAAAGGAAAGCAATAAAGTGCAAGAAAGTACCATCATAGCTTTTGAGTGATAACTCCTCTGGAACTTAAGCCTGGCGTGCCACGCCCATAGCACCAAGTGGCATGCCCATTGATAAGAATTAGTTTCAAAAGCTTGGTGTGCCACGCCCAGAGCTCCAAGTGGCACGCCCATGTAAAATTCTTCAACCTTCTTTGCTGGAATGTTGGCCTGGTGTGCCACGCTAAGAGCTTCAAGTGGCACGCCCATTGTTGAGAGTTAGTTCAAAAGCTTGGCGTGCCACACCCAAAGCTTCAAGTGGCACACCCAACTTCACACACCCATCTTTATTTGCTATTTCTTTCCCCTTTTGTTGCTCTTTTCACCTAAAATTCAACACAAACCTATTTCAATGCAATGTACCATAATATATATCAGTTGGTTCATGAAATTGCATTGATTCAATGAGATTATGCTCTTTTTATGGTCCTTTTAGATAATAAAAAGGTACATGATGTGCATTCATCACACCAGAAGAAGATAGATTGTTATGAACGGCAAAACCAACGTCGGTATGCTTATGTCAAGAAGCTTTTAAGTGTTGTCACCCCACCTATAGAGGAACTGGATGTCTCCACATCTACCGCGACCTCAAGTAAAGACACCAATGATGAAGAAGAAGATGGCCATCTCGGAGCCAATCGCCCACTGCGTATCACTGATGGCACGGATGACCGTGCCAAATTTTAAGTGTGGGGAGGTCAGCCAACCAATCTCCATAGGTAACACCTGAATAAACTTTAACTCTTTTTTGCTAATTAGGATACATTGCATGATTAGGTTTTTGTTTTTCCATCACCATTTGCATGATAGTTACGCCTTGTTAGATCTACTTGGTTAGAGTAATGATCTATTATCCTAGGAATAAGAATTTTAAGGCAACCAACCTACCAATTTTGAGAAATTTTGATGCTAAAACTTGCTTGAAGAATGTAATTTGGAACATGGATTGTGAGTTGAAAACACAAGCAAATGAGTTTTGAGCCTAATCGTGTGGCTACATTTTATAGCCACGTATCCTCCTTCTTGTGTGCAATCATTCTCTCTCTATGATTGTGATCATTGATTTGCCTAATTATATATGTCCAATCACTCCTTGTATTCATGCATTTATATGATTGAGGCCATTGTTTCATTAGCTTACTTACCCAAATAGCTTACCTTTTACTCGCCATTGTTAACCAATTTTGAGCCTACGCTTAATAACTCAATTGTTCTTTATTTAAGCACATTACAAGCCTAAAGTAAAAAACAATAAAAGTTCCTTGTTTGGATCTTTGATTAGCTTAGGCTAGTGAGAGTGTTTATTATTCAAGATTAGGGAGATTTGGGAACATTGGTTGGGATAAAAGTGTGTTTTGTATTTCTATATTTGGGAATTGGGTTCATACTCATGTATTGATTAAATGTATAGACCTTATGCATTGATGTTCTTATATGTAGCTTGAAAGAAAGAAAAAAATGAGAAAAACAAAAGAAAAAGAAAAAATAAATGTGAAAAAGAAAATAAAAGGGAAAAAAAGAAAAAAATAAAAAATGAAAGAAAAAGAAGAAAAACAATAAAAAGGGGACAAAATATCCCAAAGTAAAGTCCAATAAGAGTCAATGCATAAGTGTTGTGAAATCAAAAGAATATGCATGAGTATGTGAAAAAGTGAAGGATGGGTAGTTAGGTTAGCACTTAATTTGTATAGGTTGTCATAGGTTATGTGGGAAAATTTAAGCTCATCAAAGATTCGAATTTCAAGCTCACTTGACCATAAATGACCATACCTTGACCCTAGCCCTGTTACAATCTTTAACAAAGACCTCATGATATTTGTATGCATGCATTGAATGATTGTTGATTGTTAGATGAGGAACAAATTTTGGAAAGCATGAAGTAGAGGAGAATTGAGTGATTAACCCTATACACCGAGCGAATAGAGTGCATACACTTCCGGCGAGGGTTCGAAGCTCAACTTCTTGTTCCCGGCTCTCACGAGCATTCTTCATGCAAGTCGCACACATTCCACTTGGGAATTTGAATTGGTAGAGCTCACATAGCACCTTAACACTTTTGCCCTATGAACTCATGGATGTTCTTGGGAGATTGATTTGCTTGTGACCAAGTAGATAACAACATTTATCTTAGTTGCATTCATATAAGTAAATTGCATTTCATGAATCCCATTCTCTTATAATCCGTTGGTCTTCGCTTCCCTTTAGCATGAGGACATGCTATGGTTTAAGTGTGGGGAGGTTGATAAATCCCGTTTTTAGGGTTTATCTTGCATGAATTTTTGGGGATTTATCAATGATCTTCCACACTTATTCATATAGAAATTCATGAGTTTGTGTTCCTTTCCCAACTTTGCTTTAAAAATGGAAACATGCTTCTTTTACACTAATTTAGACACATTTTAATACCCCTCTATTACCACTCGATGCCGTGATCCGTTTGTTAAGTGATTTCAGTGCTTGTAGGGCAAGGATAGCCTAGGAGGTGGGAAGGAAGCATGCAAAAAGGGAAGAATCACAGAAAAAGGGAGCTTTAGAGCTTGAGCACTGGCGCGCGTACCTACCTTGCGCGTACGCGTGGATGCGCGCAACAAGATCGGCGCGAGGAAGCCAAATGCCTGAGCCGGCACGTTTACACAGCTAAGCCAAATCCTCATAGATACACACGCACGCTTGACGCCTGCGCGTGGATTGTGATGCTTCAGGGGCGCGTACGCGTACTGTGCGCGTACACGTCAATGTCCGCACATGATTTTAAGGAGAAAACGTGACCAGCGATTTCAGGGGGTTACAAACCCTGTTTTAGAGCAGAACTTTGGCAGGAACAAGCTTAAGAAGACCAAGGCTTGAGAGATCAAGGGGCATTCACTCATTTCACACTCATTCTAGATATTTTTGGAAGTTAGTTATATTTTTTAGAGAGAGAAGCTCTAACTTCTCTCTAGGGTTTGCTCTTTCTACTTTAATTTCTCTTAAGTTCCTTTGGGGAGATCCATTGTTACTGCATTTTCCACTTTAATTCAAGCTGTAATTCTGCTTCTCTCTTCTCAATTAGTGTTCTTTTGCTTCAATTGCTTTGAATCTTAGATCTTATGACTTTGTAGTTTGATTTTGATCAATGAATTGATGATTGCATTTAGTTGTTTGATTGTTGATGATTGATTTAAATAGACATCTTAAGTTCACTTCTTTTTTTCTTAATTTCCTAATGTTTCTTATTATTGCTCACCAATTGTTTGAGGAAATGCCAATCCTAGTTATGGATTAAATTCTTCTTACTTGGCTTAAGGGTTGAGTTTTTGGAGATACTTGAATAGTCAACATCAGTTGTTAATCCTCAATTTAGATTTGCTAATTGACTTGTGTATCACTCATTCTAGACTCCCTTGAGGTTAGGCTAGGACTTGTGATTCAAGTTAATTATCTTCACTAAATCTAAGGCTTCTACCATAATTGATTGTTGTTTATTTTGTTAGCTCAACGTTTTACACCAACTCTCAAAACCACAAAGAACTTCCTAATCAATGATGTACATTCTAAGGCAATTCCTAGGGAAGACGACTCGGGACTCATACTCTCGGTTATAGATTGTAGAATTGTTTGGTGTGAATTTTGCGTGTTGGTTAGACTATACTCATGATACGATTTATTGATGCTTCTATATTGACATAACAAAGTTCTAACATCAAGGCGCAGAGCAAAAAAATAGAGCAGGGGCAGAGGCAGACCCGAGGAAGAGGGTGACGGTTGCGGCGGGAGAAGTAGGGACACAGGGAGGAAGGAAATTGGCGGTGACGGGTGGTTCACCGGTGGCGTAGAGATAGACGCGGCGGTGCTTGGCGACAGAAGGAGTTGGCCGAGAGAAGGGAGGTGAGAAGAGGGAAGAGATAGAGATGAGGAGAGGAAGACAGAAAGAGAGACAGGAAGAAAGGGAGAAGATGGGGTGGCGGTCGGCTACGAGGGATCGCCGGATGGTTGTTGCTGGAAGTGGCAGGATGTGGCTGTCGAGGAAGGAAGAGTGAACATTGGAAGAGAGAAGGGATTGAAGGAAGCGAATGTTAGTGTTCTCGCGTCCCTGAGGGTTATGGATTTTAAATCCACGCGTGCGCGTTCTGTACGTGTGCGCGTGGTTGGTTGAAAGAGGAATACACGCGGAAGCGTCATGTGCGCTTGAGCATGGATGGGAATGCACGCATGGACGTGTACGCGTGATGTACGCGTCCACGTGCGTGGAGAGTTGGGCTAGAGGCATAGTGTTGGCCCAGAGTTAGCATAATTCTCGGGTCATATGTATGGGAACTGTGTCAGCACATGGACGCGTACACGTCATGTACGCGCACGGGTGCCTTTCTTTAAACGCATCGATGCGTACGTGTGACGTACGCGTATGCATGCATGAACCTTGTGCTACACGCCCAGTGTTTGCACAACGTTTGCCTAACTCTCTTGAAAAATGTATGGGGGCTGCATCTACTGGTCGACGCGTACGCGTACAGCGTGCGTACGCGTCCCTGCCCCTTTTTTTCTTTAGAAATACCAAAATAGCTAAAATTACAAAAATATTTTTGGTTTTGTTGAAGGGTTTTCAAATATAAGCAAGGAAACTTGTATCACAAGCAACTAACAACCAAATTATTAAAACAAGTATATGAAAGGAAAACTAACTACAATGGTAACTTAAATCACTTATTAATCAAAGCTACAAGAGAGTGGAAAGAGTTTACCATGGTGGAGTGTCTCCCACCTAGCACTTTCAGTTTAAGTCCTTAATTTGGACATTTGGGAAGCTCCTTGTCATGGTGGCTTATGCTTATACTCTTCCTTGAATCTCCAAGGATCTTTGCTCCTCAAATGGTTGACAGAATTTCCAGCCATCTTCACCAACCTTGGGTAGAGTTCTACCCAAGATATGAGCTCCCAGAGTTGGTCTTCATATTGTGATCCGGGATCCCATATCTTATTTTCACACCCGCCTTTAGGTTGAGCATCATGGTGCTTCTATCTGGGTGGTTGACACATAGAATTCTCTTTAGCATACTAAGTTTTCCTTCTAGACCCATATAAAGTAGCATTCATCCAATCATGGTCCCTATGGCTTGAAAATTTGATCTCAATGAGCCTAATACCAAACTTCCAACCACTACATAACTCCCTTTTATTCTTAGTTCTACAAAGAGCTCTAAGGATCCCATCAATTTCAATCAACCCATATTCAAGTGAGAAAGTAAAGCTTAGTGGCAAGAATTTTACTTACTTGAATGTTATGTTGGATGGTGACCTAGAAAGGGTAACTTCCCCACACTTAGACAATGCGTGGTCTACTACCTTATGCTCTTCCTTGGTTATTTCCACCTTTTGCCAACTACTTTCAATTTCTTCTTGTTCGTTGACTTCTTCCTATTCTTCATTATCATCAATCAATTCAAATTTTGGAAGTTGTGTGAAATCTACTTCAACATCAGCTTCACATTCATTGGAAGAGTCTTCAACAAGGTCATGAATGTTACTTGATGGGGAGTTGACTTTACTAACTTCAATTTCATATTCCATGGGCGAGGATTCCATTTTGGATAAGAATTCATTAATGATGGAGTCTTCCTCTTGATTACCCTCTTCAAAGTCTCCAACTATGATATGCTTTGGAGGTTGTACACCCTCCTCAACATCAATATTAAGCTTCTTGGAGAGAGGTTCTTGAGATTCTCATGGTGGTTTTGCATCTCCTAAGTCTTCAATCACTTCTTCCTCTTCTTTAACCATAGGTTCCTCCAATTGCTCCAATACAAAATCTAACTCCTCATTCTCCACCGGGCTTTCTAATCTCTCCTTTATGCTATGCTCTTTTTGTGAGGTTTCACATGTGGCCACGGAAGCACCTTGAGTGTTCAAGCATTAGTAGGATAAAGTGTGCACTACCTTGGTCAAGTTAGCCACAAACTCTAGTGCATTTCTTTGCATGGCCTCTTGTCCTTGAAGTAACAAAGTGAGAGAATTGTCCATTAGGGCTTGGGGTGGATAGGAGGGTTCATTATTTTGGAGAAAGGGTTCATAGTGGAAAGGTGGTTCTTCTTGGTAAGGGTGTGGAGATTGTATGTATTGAGGTGGTCCTTGGTAGTAATCATGATAGGGTTATGGTGGTTCTAAAGGTTCTTGCTCATAATGGTCACAAGGATATGGTATGGGTGATTGGTCATATGATGGATAAGGGTCATAAGAAGGTTCTTGGTAGAAAGATGCATGTGAGCATGGTTGATGGTCATGTTGAGGATAAGATTCATGGGCATATAATGGTGGTTGTTGATAGTCACAAAGAGATTCATCAAAGCCATTGAATTGACGTGCATTAGGATAGGAATTATACCTATAAGTATCTGGAGGTTGTTGCCAAGAGGAGTGATCAATTCATTAAGGCTCCTCCCATCTTTGATGGTTCCATCCTTTGTACATGTTATCATTGAAGTTCACATTTCCTACAACACAATTTGAACCAAACTCATAGCCAAAGTGAGAATTCATAGTGGAAACAAAAACAAATTAACTAAGTTCTAAAACTAACAAGAACTAACAAACAAACAAACGACAAACATATTCACAATATTCACATATATACAATAACCAGTAACAAGGCACACAATTGCAACTCCCCGGCAACGGCGCCATTTTGACGATTGAATTTTTGTGTGGTATAGAATTCACAAAAAAATTCTTGTTGCTAGTATAGTTTCTAAACCAACAATAATCCTTTCATACAAAAGTTTTTTTGTCACAAGCAACAAACCCCTAATAAATTATTAACCGAAGTATTTAAACCTCAGGTCGTCTCTCAAAGGAATTGTAGGGTAGTGTTCTTGTCATTGGTTGAGTTGTATATTTTGGGGTTTTGGACGAGAAACATGAAAAGTAAATTGCAATGGAAATCAAATGATAAAGAGGTCTTGGCAAGGTTTGATGGTCAAGGATTTCTATCCCTATCACTAATCACAACATGATAATTGCAAGGATCAATCCCATTAACTCATCCGTTAACTAGTAAAAGAAGGTCAAATGAGCTATATCAATCCAAGTCCATAGGTCCTAGCTATCCACTAATTGATTTAGTGAAAGTTAGAGTCAATGGCTACCAATCATCAATCACTTGGACATTAGTAACTCAAGAGTTCCTAAGTTGCCATCTCAAGCCAAGAACATAAAATTCTACTCTAACATCCTTCCAAGCATTTTATCAAACAGTTGAAAGGCATAAAGGGAAAGTGGTGCACGAAATTGTGATCACATTTTTTACAACTTCGGTACAACTAACCAGCAAGTGCACTGGGTCGCCCAAGTAATACCTTACGTGAGTAACGGTCGATCCCACGGAGATTGCCGGCTTGAAGCAAGCTATGGTTATTCTGTAACTCTTAGTCAGGATATTAGTGATAAAAATGATTTTATTTGTAAAAAGTAAAAGAGCATGAAATTAATGATACTTGTTGTTCAGTAATGGAGAATAGGTTGAGGTTCAGAGATGCTCTGTCTTCTGAATTTCTGCTTTCCTACTGTCTTCTTCTCCAAACACACATGGCTCCTTCTATGGCAAGCTATATGTTGGGGATCACTGATCTGTGGAAAACGATCCAACACAAAACTCACCGGCAAGTGTACCGGGTCGCATCAAGTAATAATAACTCACCTGAGTGAGGTCGATCCCACAGGGATTGAAGGATTGGGCAATTTTAGTTTAGTGGTTGATTTAGTCAAGCGAATCAAGTATTGGTTGAGTGGTTTGTAATTGACAGAAACTAAGTTGCTTGAAATGTAAAGGGAGAGGGTTAATTGACTGAAAATTAAAGTGCAGAGAAATTAAAGAGGCTGAATCTTAAAGTGCAAGAAATATAAATTGTCGAAACTTAGATTGCAAGAAATGTAAATAACTGAATCTTAAAATGCAAGAAATGTAAATTTCTTGAATCATAAAAGGAATTGGGAATTGGGATTGCAGGATTTAAACAAGCACAAGTAAATTGCAACAAGTGTGATGAGCGGATAATTTATACGCTTTTTGGCATTGTTTTCATATAGTTTTTAGTAAGTTTGAGCTACTTTTAGGGATGTTTTCATTAGTTTTTATGTTAAATTCACATTTCTGGACTTTACTATGAGTTTGTGTGTTTTTCTGTGATTTCAGGTAAATTCTGACTGAAATTGAGGGATTTGAGCAAAACTCTGAAGAAGGCTAACAAAAGGACTGCTGATGCTGTTGGATTCTGACCTCCCTGCACTCGAAATGGATTTTCTGGAGCTACAGAACTCCAATTGGCGCGCTCTCAACGGCGTTGGAAAGTAGACATCCAGGGCTTTCCAGCAATATATAATAGTCCATACTTTATTCGAAGAATGACGACGTAACTTGGCGTTGAACGCCAAGTACAAGCTGCTGTCTGGAGTTAAACGCCAGAAAAACGTCATGATCCGGAGTCAAACGCCCAAAACACGTCATAACCTGAAGTTTGACGCCAAGAAATGCCTCTACACGTGAATTCATCAAGCTCAGCCCAAGCACACACCAAGTGGGCCCCGGAAGTGGATTTATGCATCAATTACTTACTCATGTAAACCCTAGTAGCTAGTCTAGTATATATAGGACATTTATCTATTGTATTAGACATCCTGGATTGTATTTTGATCCTGTGATCACGTTAGAGAGGGCTGGCCATTCGGCCATGCCTGAACTCTTTGCTTATGTATTTTCAACGGTGGAGTTTCTGCACACCATAGATTAAGGGTGTGGAGCTCTGCTGTACCTCAAGTATTAATGCAATTCTATTATCTTTTATTCAAATCTCTCTTATTCTTATTCCAAGATATTCATTCGTACCCAACAACATGATGAATGTGATGAGTCAGATTACCCTCATTATCATTCTCACTTATGAATGTGCGTGATTGACAACCATGTCCGTTCTACATGCAACAGAGCTTGAATGCGTATCTCTTAGATTCCCCAACAGAATCTTCGTGGTATAAGTTAGATAGTTGGCGGCATTCATCTGGATCCGGAAAGTCCAACCTTGTCTGTGGTGTTCCGAGTAGGATCCTGGGAGTCCGGAAAGTCCAACCTTGTCTGTGGTGTTCCGAGTAGGATTCCGATCATGAATGACCGTGACGTGCTTCAAACTTTAACCTGCTGGGCGTTGGTGACAGACGCAAAAGAGGGATTCTATTCCAGTAGGAGCGGGAACCAACCGGTGATTAGCCGTACTGTGACAGAGTGCGTTAGCATAGTTTTCACTGCGAGGATGGGATGTAGCCATCAGCCATGGGTGATGCCTCCAGACTGGTTAGCTGTGCGAGTGACAGCCGCACAGGTTATTTCCCCGTGAGGAATGAAAGTAGCCACAGTTGATGGTGAACCCCTATACAAAGCTTGCCATGGAAAGGAGTAAGAAGGATTGAGTAGAAGGAGTAGGAGAGCAGGCGTCCAAGAGCTCTACAGCATCTCCATCCGCTTATCTGAAATTCCCACCAATGAATCTGCATAAGTGTTCTATCCCTTTTATTATTTATTTCTTTTTATTATTCCTATCCTCAAACCCATAAATAATGTTTAATCTGCCTGACTGAGATTTGCAAGGTGACCATAGCTTGCTTCATACCAACAATCTCTGTGGATTCGACCCTTACTCACGTAAGGTTATTACTTGGACGACCCAGTACACTTGCTGGTTAGTTGAACGAGATTGTGAAGAAAATAAACAATGCCCTCAGAGTATACATCTTTTATAAATACATACAAGTGATCACAATTTCGTCCACCAAGTTTTTGGCGCCGTTGCCGGGGATTGTTCGAGTATGGACAACTGACGGTTCATCTTGTTGCTCAGATTAGGTAATTTTCTTTTCAAAAATCTTTTTCAAAATTTTTCTTTTATTTTTCGTTTTTCCAAAAATGTTTTTCAAAAAAAATCAATAAAAATACAAAAAAAAAATTAGAAAATCATAAAAATCAAAAATATTTTGTGTTTCTTGTTTGAGTCTTGTGTTAATTTTTAAGTTTGGTGTCAATTGCATGCTTTTAAAATTTTTCTTGCATTGTTTTCGAAAATCCCATGCATTCATAGTGTTCTTCATGATCTTCAAGTTGTTCTTGATAAGTCTTCTTGTTTGATCTTGATGATTTCTTGTTTTGTGTTGTTTGTTATTTTTCATGTGCATTTTTGCATTCATATTTTCCAAGCATTAAAAATTTCTAAGTTTGGTGTCTTGCATGTTTTCTTTGCATCAAAATTTTTCAAAATTATGTTCTTGATGTTCATCATGATCTTCAAAGTGTTCTTGGTATTCATCTTGACATTCATAGCATTCTTGCATGCATCTTGTGTCTTGATCCAAAATTTTCATGTTTTGGGTCATTTTTGTGTTTTTCATTCAATATTTAAAAATCAAAAATATCTTTTCCTTATTTTCCTCCAAAATTTCGAAATTTTGGGTTGACTTGGTCAAAAATTTTTAAAAATTAGTTGTTTCTTACAAGTCAAGTCAAAATTTCAATTTTAAAAATCTTATCTTTTCAAAATCTTTTTCAAAAATCATATCTTTTTCATTTTTTTTAGCATTTTCGAAAATTTCAAAAATATTTTTCAAAATATTTTCAAAATCTTTTTCTTATCTTTTTATCCAATTTTCGAAAAATTAGCTAACAATTAATGTGATTGGTTCAAAAATTTGAAGTTTGTTACTTTCTTGTTAAGAAAGGTTCAATCTTTAAGTTCTAGAATCTTATCTTGTAGTTTCTTGTTAGTTAAGTCAATTTTAAAATTAAATCTTTTTCAAAATATCTTTTTCAAAATATCTTTTTCAAATATATCTTTTTATCTTTTATCTTATCTTTTTCAAAATTTGATTTCAAAATATCTTATCTAACTTCTTATCTTCTTATCTTTTTCAAAATTTGATTTCAAAATCTTTTTCAATCAACTAACCAACTTTTTGTTTGTTTCTTATCTTTTTCAAAACCACCTAACTACTCTTCCCTCTCTAATTTTCGAAAATTCTCCCTCTCTTTTTCAAAAATTCTTTTTAATTGTTTTAAATTCTAATTTTAATCTCATCTCATCTTTAATTTTCGAAAATCACTAACCATTTTTTCAAAATTACTTTCGAAAATTTCTTTCTCTTCTCTTATTCTATTTAATTATTTAATTACTAATACTTCTCTTCATCCCTCTTCATTCATATCCTAACATCTCATCTCACATCTCTGCCATCCTCACAGTTGTGTTTCTTTTCCACTCTTCTTCTACCCCTTTCTTCTTCCACTAACATAAGGGAATCTCTATACTAGATTCCTTTTTCTTTTCTTGTTTTCTTCTCTCTCTTATGAGCAGGAACAAGGATAAAGGCACTCTTGTTGAAGTTGATCCAGAACCTGAAAGGACTCTGAAGAGAAAATTAAGAGAAGCTAAATTACAACAATCCAGAAGCAACCTTTCAGAAATTTTCGAACAAGAGAAGGAGATGGCCGAAAATAATAATAATAATAATGCAAGGAGAATGCTTGGTGACTTCACAAAGCCAACATCCAAATTTGATGGAAGAAGCATCTCCATTCCTGCCATTGGAGCCAATAACTTTGAGCTTAAGCCTCAACTAGTTGCTTTGATGCAACAAAACTGCAAGTTTTATGGACTTCCATCTGAAGATCCTTATCAGTTTTTAACTGAATTCTTGCAAGTCTGTGATACTGTAAAGACGAATGGAGTTAATCCTGAAGTCTACAGGCTCATGCTTTTCCCTTTTGCTGTAAGAGACAGAGCTAGAATATGGTTGGATTCACAACCTAAGGATAGCCTGGACTCCTGGGATAAGCTGGTCACTGCCTTCTTGGATAAATTCTTTCCTCCTCAAAAGCTGAGCAAGCTAAGAGTGGATGTTCAAACCTTCAAGCAAAAAGATGGTGAATCCCTCTATGAAGCTTGGGAAAGATACAAGCAGTTGACCAAAAGATGTCCATCTGACATGTTTTCAGAATGGACCATGTTAGATATATTCTATTATGGTCTCTCTGAATTTTCGAAAATGTCACTGGACCATTCTGCAGGTGGATCTATTCACCTGAAGAAAACGCCTGAAGAGGCTCAAGAACTCATTGACATGGTTGCAAACAACCAGTTCATGTATACCTCTGAGAGGAATTCCGTGAATAATGGGGTCCCTCAGAAGAAGGGAGTTCTTGAAATTGATGCTCTGAATGCCATATTGGCTCAGAACAAAATGTTGACTCAACAGATCAACATAATCTCTCAAAATCTGAATGGATTGCAACATGCATCCAACAGTACTAGAGAGGTAGCTTCTGAAGAAGCTTATGATCTTGAGAACCCTGCCATGGCAGAGGTTAATTACTTAGGTAAACCTTATGGAAACACCTATAACTCATCATGGAGAAATTATCCAAATTTCTCATGGAAGGATCAACAAAAACCTCAACAGGGTTTTAACAATGGTGGACGCAATAGGCTGAATAATAGTAAGCCATATCCATCATCTTCTCAGCAACAGACAGAGAACTCTGAACAAAATAATTTTAATTTAGCTAATATAGTCTCTGATCTGTCAAAGGCCACTTTCAGTTTCATGAATGAAACAAGATCCTCCATTAGAAATTTGGAGGCACAAGTGGGCCAGCTGAGTAAGAAGGTTATTGAAACTCCTCCCAGTATTCTCCCAAGCAATACAGAAGAAAATCCAAAAGGAGAGTGCAAAGCCATTGACTTAGTCAACATGGCCGAATGCATCAAGGAGGAGAAGGACGAAAATCCCAGAGAGGAAGACCTCCTGGGACGTCCTCCAAGCAAGAAGGAGCTTCCTAATAAGGATCCTGAGGAATTTGAGGCTCATACAGAGACCTTAGAGATTCCATTAAATCTCCTTCTGCCATTCATGAGCTCTGACTATTATTCATCCTCTGAAGAGGATGAAGATGTGACTGGTGAGCAAATTGCTCAATATCTAGGAGCTATCATGAAACTGAATGCCAAGCTGTTTGGTAATGAGACTTTGGAAAGTGAACCTCCCTTGCTCATTAGTGATTTGGATACTTGGATTCAGGCAACTCTACCTCAAAAGAGACAAGATCCTGGCAAGTTCTTGATACCTTGCACCATTGGCACCATGAGCTTTGAGAAAGCTCTATGTGATCTTGGGTCAGGGATAAACCTTATGCCACTCTCTGTAATGGAGAAGCTAGGGATCATTGAGGTGCAACCTGCTTTGTTCTCACTGCAATTGGCAGATAAGTCAGTGAGACAAGCTCATGGGATAGTAGAGGACGTGCTTATAAAAGTTGAAAACTTTTACATCCCTACTGATTTCATAGTCCTAGATACTAGGAAGAAAGATGATGAATGCATCATCCTAGGAAGACCTTTCCTAGCCACAGCAGAAGCTGTGATAGATGTCAACAGAGGAGAGCTAGTCCTTCAATTAAATGGGGAATACCTTGTGTTTCAAGCACATGGCCATCCCTCTGTGACAAAAGAGAGTAAGCATGAAGAGCTTCTCTCAGTTCAAGGTCAAGAAGAACCCACACAGTCAAACTCTAAGTTTGGTGTTGTGAAGCCACAACCAAACTCTAAGTTTGGTGTTCAAGCCCCATATCCAAGCTCTAAGTTTGGTGTTGGGACTAGACAACATTGACTTGATTGCTCTGTGGCTCCATGAGAGCCACTGTCAAGCTATTGACATTAAAGAAGCGCTTGTTGGGAGGCAATCCAATTTTATTTATCTAATTTTATTTTATTTTGTTTCTTTGTTATTTTTGTGTTTAATTAGGTACATGATCATGAGGAGTCACGAAAAAATCAAAAAAATTAAAAACAGAGTCAAAAACAGAAGAAAAAAAATTTTTCACCCTGGAGGACGCACGGGCCGGCGTTCAGCGCCCAGAAGATGCATCTGGCGGGCGTTCAACGCCAGAACAGAGCATCTTCCTGGCGCTGAACGCCCAAAACAAGCAACATCCTGGCGTTTAACGCCAGGATGCGCACGCAGAGGACAATCTGGCGCTGAACGCCAGAAACAAGCTTGAAACTGGCGTTCAACGCCAGAATCAAGCATCACATGGGCGTTTAACGCCCAGAACATGCACCAATGGGCGTTTGAACGCCAGAATGGTGCATGAAGGCAATTTACACGCCTATAGGGTGAAGGAATGGTATTTCTTTTCACCTCAGGACCTGTGGACCCCACAGGATCCCCACCTCAGGACCTGTGGACCCCACAGGATCCCCACCTACCCAATTCTCACCTTTCCTTTTAATCCTATTCACACTCTCCTAATCCAAATCTCATTCTCAATGTCACCCTTCCCAAAAAAAAAAACCTTCACCAATCACATCAATTTCTCTTCCCAAGTACCCCATGCACCATTCACATCAACCTCCTCTTCCCCATAAACCCCACCTACCCCCATTACATTCAAATTCAATTTCCCACCCATTCCCACCCAAAATGGCCGAAACCTAACCCTCCCCCCTCCCTATAAATACCTCTCCTTTCTTCTTTATTTTCACACAACACTACCCATTCTTCTCTCATCTAGCCGAAACCACTTCTCTCCCTCTCTTCCACTTTCTCTTTTTCTTCTTCTTCTTCTACTCTTCTTTTCTTTTTGCTCGAGGACGAGCAAATTTTAAGTTTGGTGTGGTAAAAAGCCTAGCTTTTTATTTTTCATTCACCATCAATGGCACCCAAGACCGGAGTTTCCTCAAGAAAAGGAAAAGGGAAGGCAAAAGCTTCCACTTCCGAATCATGGGAAAAGGAGAGATTCATCTCCAAGAGCCACCAAGACCACTTCTATGATGTTGTGGCAAAGAAGAGGGTGATCCCTGAGGTCCCCTTCAAGCTCAAAAAGAATGAGTATCCGGAAATCCGACATGAGATCCAAAGAAGAGGGTGGGAAGTCATAACCAACCCCAAGCAACAAGTCGGATTACTGATGGTTCAAGAGTTCTATGCTAATGCATGGATCACTAGGAACCATGATCAAAGTATGAACCTGAATCCAAAGAACTATCTCACAATGGTTCGGGGGAAATACTTAGATTTCAGTCCGGAAAATGTGAGGTTGGCGTTTCATCTACCCATGATGCAAGGTGATGAACGCCCCTACACAAGGAGGGTCAACTTCAATCAAAGGTTGGACCAAGTCCTAATGGACATTTGTGTGGAAGGCGCCCAATGGAGAGTAGACTCCAAAGGCAAACCAGTCCAACTAAGAAGACTGGACCTCAAGCCTGTAGCTAGAGGATGGCTGGAGTTCATCCAAAGATCCATCATCCCTACAAGCAACCGATCTGAAGTTACTGTGGATCGGGCAATCATGATTCATAGCATCATGATTGGAGAGGAAGTAGAGGTTCATGAAGTCATAGCCAATGAACTCTACAAAATAGCTGACAAGCCTTCATACATGGCACGGCTAGCCTTCCCCCACCTCATATGCCATCTATGTTATTCAGATGGAGTTATCATAGATGGAGATGTCTCCATTGAAGAAGACAAGCCCATCACCAAGAAAAGGATGGAGCAAACAAGGGAAGTTCCTCACGGCCCTCAAGAAGAACATGAGGAAGTTCATCAACAAATGCCTCATGGAATGCACTTTCCTCCTAACAACTATTGGGAGCAACTCAGTACCTCCTTAGAAGACTTGAGCCATAATGTGGAACAACTAAGGGTGGAACACCATGAACACGCCCTCACTCTCCAAGAAATAAGAGAAGATCAAAGAGCTATGAGGGAGGAGCAACAAAGGCAAGGAAGGGACATAGAAGAGTTGAAGAACATCATTGGTCCTTCAAGAAGAAGACGCCACTAAGAGGTGGATTCATTCCTTGTTCTTTATTTTCTTTCTGTTTTCTGTTTTTAAGTGTTATGTTTATCTATGTTTTTGTGTTTCTACTTCATGATCATTAGTGTGTAACCATGCCTTAAAAGCTATGAATAAAATCCATTAGTCTTTCACCTCTCTTAAAAGAAAAATGTTTTAATTCAAAAGAACAAGAAGTACATAATTTTCGAAATTATTAGTGAATTTAATTTAATTATATTGATGTGGTGGCAATAATTTTTGTTTTCTGAATGAATGCTTGAACAGTGCATATTTTTGATCTTGTTGTTTATGAGTGTTAAAATTGTTGGCTCTTGAAAGAATGATGAACAAAGAGAAATGTTATTGATGAACTGAAAAATTCATGAATTGATTCTTGAAGCAAGAAAAAGCAGTGAAAAAAAAAAAGTGGCGAAAAAAAAAATAGAAAGAAAAAGCAAGCAGAAAAAGCCAATAGCCCTTAAAACCAAAAGGCAAGGGTAGCAAGGATCCAAGGCTTTGAGCATCAATGGATAGGAGGGCCCAAGGAAATAAAATCCAGGCCTAAGCGGCTAAATCAAGCTGTCCCTAACCATGTGCTTGTGTCATGAAGGTCCACGTGAAAAGCTTGAGACTGAGTGGTTAAAGTCGTGATCCAAAGCAAAAGAGTGTGCTTAAGAGCTCTGGACACCACTAACTGGGGACTTTAGCAAAGCTGAGTCACAATCTGAAAAGGTTCACCCAGTTATGTGTCTGTGGCATTTGTGTATCCGGTGGTAATACTGGAAAACAAAGTGCTTAGGGCCACGGCCAAGACTCATAAGTAGCTGTGTTCAAGAATCAACATGCTTAACTAGGAAAGTCAATAACACTATCTGAAATTCTAAGTTCCTAGAGAAGCCAATCACTCTAAACTTCAAAGGAAAAAGTGAGATGCCAAAACTGTTCAGAAGCAAAAAGCTACAAGTCCCGCTCATCTAATTAAATTAATATTCATTGATATTTTGGACTTTATACTATATTCTCTTCTTTTTATCCTATTTGATTTTCAGTTGCTTGGGGACAAGCAACAATTTAAGTTTGGTGTTGTGATGAGCGGATAATTTATACGCTTTTTGGCATTGTTTTCATATAGTTTTTAGTAAGTTTGAGCTACTTTTAGGGATGTTTTCATTAGTTTTTATGTTAAATTCACATTTCTGGACTTTACTATGAGTTTGTGTGTTTTTCTGTGATTTCAGGTAAATTCTGACTGAAATTGAGGGATTTGAGCAAAACTCTGAAGAAGGCTAACAAAAGGACTGCTGATGCTGTTGGATTCTGACCTCCCTGCACTCGAAATGGATTTTCTGGAGCTACAGAACTCCAATTGGCGCGCTCTCAACGGCGTTGGAAAGTAGACATCTAGGGCTTTCCAGCAATATATAATAGTCCATACTTTATTCGAAGAATGACGACGTACCTTGGCGTTGAACGCCAAGTACAAGCTGCTGTCTGGAGTTAAACGCCAGAAAAACGTCATGATCCGGAGTCAAACGCCCAAAACACGTCATAACCTGAAGTTTGACGCCAAGAAATGCCTCTACACGTGAATTCATCAAGCTCAGCCCAAGCACACACCAAGTGGGCCCCGGAAGTGGATTTATGCATCAATTACTTACTCATGTAAACCCTAGTAGCTAGTCTAGTATATATAGGACATTTATCTATTGTATTAGACATCCTGGATTGTATTTTGATCCTGTGATCACGTTAGAGAGGGCTGGCCATTCGGCCATGCCTGAACTCTTTGCTTATGTATTTTCAACGGTGGAGTTTCTGCACACCATAGATTAAGGGTGTGGAGCTCTGCTGTACCTCAAGTATTAATGCAATTCTATTATCTTTTATTCAAATCTCTCTTATTCTTATTCCAAGATATTCATTCGTACCCAAGAACATGATGAATGTGATGAGTCAGATTACCCTCATTATCATTCTCACTTATGAATGTGCGTGATTGACAACCATGTCCGTTCTACATGCAACAGAGCTTGAATGCGTATCTCTTAGATTCCCCAACAGAATCTTCGTGGTATAAGTTAGATAGTTGGCGGCATTCATCTGGATCTGGAAAGTCCAACCTTGTCTGTGGTGTTCCGAGTAGGATCCTGGGAGTCCGGAAAGTCCAACCTTGTCTGTGGTGTTCCGAGTAGGATTCCAATCATGAATGACCGTGACGTGCTTCAAACTTTAACCTGCTGGGCGTTGGTGACAGACGCAAAAGAGGGATTCTATTCCAGTAGGAGCGGGAACCAACCGGTGATTAACCGTACTGTGACAGAGTGCGTTAGCATAGTTTTCACTGCGAGGATGGGATGTAGCCATCAGCCATGGGTGATGCCTCCAGACTGGTTAGCTGTGCGAGTGACAGCCGCACAGGTTATTTCCCCGTGAGGAATGAAAGTAGCCACAGTTGATGGTGAACCCCTATACAAAGCTTGCCATGGAAAGGAGTAAGAAGGATTGAGTAGAAGGAGTAGGAGAGCAGGCGTCCAAGAGCTCTACAGCATCTCCATCCGCTTATCTGAAATTCCCACCAATGAATCTGCATAAGTGTTCTATCCCTTTTATTATTTATTTCTTTTTATTATTCCTATCCTCAAACCCATAAATAATGTTTAATCTGCCTGACTGAGATTTGCAAGGTGACCATAGCTTGCTTCATACCAACAATCTCTGTGGATTCGACCCTTACTCACGTAAGGTTATTACTTGGACGACCCAGTACACTTGCTGGTTAGTTGAACGAGATTGTGAAGAAAATAAACAATGCCCTCAGAGTATACATCTTTTATAAATACATACAAGTGATCACAATTTTGGCCAATTTTTGGCTTATTTTCCTTTGTGAGTAGCGCTCCCCCACTCCCTCTTGCTCATGAGTTCGAACCTTGTGGCAAGCATTGGTAAGCTTTTTCCTTGAATTTATTTCTTTGATAAGCCCGATAATGCTCTCAAGGAGAGCAGAGCAGTGTTCTTCCCTCCCTTGTTTTCTTGGTTCCAAATTGTGCTCCGCTCTCAAGGGGGGCAGAGCATTGAAACTTTGCATGCTTGGTTCATTGTTGTGCTCTCTTGGAGAGTATTGTGCTCTTGGAGAGAGCATTGTGGCTTCCTCCTTCCATGCGCCACGCTTCCTCATTTTCTTTGCCATACTTTCTTCTTTATTGAGTCACGCTTCTTAAGCCACACTTTCTTATTTTCTTCTTTCTTCACCTACAAATAATCAAAACAACCACTCAAAGTATCACCAAATTTACAAGGTTTATAAATCATTAAAAATCAATTAAATTTAGCTTAAACCTCATGATTTAGCATCAATTAAATGGTGGTTGTTTGATTCAAAGAAACCATGCATTTCCATTCCAAATTACTTACTTAGAATGTAAGAAAGTGCATAAAAACTAGTGGAACAAGTGAAATTAGCTTGAAAAATAGGTATATGATGACTTGTCATCAATCCCATTGTCAATGGCTACCATCCATCCTCTCAGTGAAAATGGTCCAGGTACGATTTCTGTACGGCTAATCAACTGTTGGATCTCTCGTCTCGGATGAAAAATACCAGGCACAGCTACCGCACGGCTAATCATCTGTCGGTTCTCACTTGTGTCAGAATAGGATCTCTCTATCCTTTTGCACACTGTCACTGCGCCCAACATTCGTGAGATTGAAGCTCATCACAGTCATCCCGTCCTAGATCCTACTCGAAAAACGACAAACAAGGTTAGACTTTCTGGATCTCAGGAATGCTGCCAATTGGTTCTAGCATCTACCACGAAGGCTTTGATCTCATGAGTTTGAATGCTCTGCTGTCAGGAGATGTAAGTCAAACTCATGGAAAGAAACCCAAGAGATATGCACTCAAGTTGTTGCCCAATAACTACGTTGAGCTCATATAAAACGGAAGTGGTTGTCAAGCACGAGTTCTAAAATTTGAGAATGATAATAAGTGTCAAGGATCATTACATTATTCATATTGAAGTATGAGTGAATATCTTAGAACAGAAACAAACGTGATTGAATAAAAAACAATAGTAATTGCATTAATCCATTGAAACACAACAGAGCTCCTCTTCCCCATCTATGGGGTTTAGAGACTTATGCCGTAGAAGATACAATATGAGATGTAAAATGTCATAAGTTTCAAAATGAATCCCTAAAAGTAGTTTTTATACTAAACTAGTAACTTAGGTTTACAGAAAATGAGTAACTAAGTGCAGATAGTGCAGAAATCCAATTCCGGGGCCCACTTGCTGAGTGTTTGGGCTGAGCTTTGAAGTTTTCACATGCATAGTCCATTCTTGGAGTTAAACGCCAGCTTGGGTGCTAGTCTGGGCGTTTAACTCCAGTTTTGGTGCCAGTTCTGGCGTTTTACGCCAAAAAAGGGTCTCTGGCTAGCGTTTAATGCTAGTTTGGGCCATCAAATCTCGAGCAAAGTATAAACTATTATACATTTCTGGAAAGCCCAAGATGTTATCTTTCCAGCCCAATTGAAAGTGTGCCAATTGGATTTATGTAGCTCCAGAAAAACGTGTTTGAGTGTAGGAAGGTCAGAATCTAACACCATCTGCAGTCCTTTCTCAGCCTCTGAATCAGAGTTTTGCTCAAGTCCCTCAATTTCAGCCAGAAAATACCTGAAATTACAGAAAAATACACAAACTCATAGTAAAGTCCAGAAATGTGATATTTGCATATAAACTAATAAAAATATAATAAAAAGTAAGTAAAACATACTAAAAACTACCTAAAAATAATGCCAAAAAGCGTATAAATTATCCGCTCATCATAAAGCATAGTAAATTGACAACAAGAATGAAATCTAACAACAATTAATTGAAAAAGATTAAAAACAACAATCAAGGAAACACAATTAACATGAATTACCTCAAATTGTATTAAGAGATAATAAGAAGAACAAGAGTAGATCAATTTAAAAATTATAGAAACAAAATGGAAATTGCAACTAGAGAATAGAAGAACAGGATGTAGCAACATAGAATTGAAAAGTAGAAGTAGATGAAAGCCAAGATTTAAACCTAGATCTAAGAAATTCTAACCTAAACCTAATCCTAATTCTAGAGAGAAAAGAGAGCTTCTTTCTCTAGAAAACTAACTAGAACTAGATCTAAACTCCTAATGTGTGTATAATGAATGGCATCCCCCCTTTTTCTTCAATCCTTAGTCCTTTAAAGCATTTTGGCACCAAAGTTGCTTCCAAACTGGGCCCCACAGCCTCTGTGAATTTGCTGGGTACGATTTCACTTAAAAATCACGTGCCAACACCGATGCGTACACGTACAGCACGCGTGCGCGTCCATGGGGGTTTTGCGATCCACGCGTATGTGTCTAGTGAGCGTGCGCATCCATGGGCGCATCCCAAATCTTTGGCTTTTCATGATTTCTCCACTTGGCATGCTTTCTCTTCACTCCTTTGATCCATTTCTAGCCCTTTTCAATCCAAAATCACTAGCAAACACATCAAGGCATCTAGTGGAATCAAAAGAAGATTAAAATTATCAAATCAATGGTCCAAAAGCATGTTTTGCATTTAAGTACAAATTAGGGAGAAATCGCAAAACTATGCTATTTCATTGAATAAATGTGAGAAAAGGTTAGCAAAATGCTCTAGGTTCAACACAAGATAAACCCTAAAAACGGGATTTATCAACAAGAGATCAACAATAGAAAACTAAAGCAAGCATCAAAGGACATGAAAACAATAAATTGTATTGAAAGGAAATGTAGATCTATAAAAGAATTTATAAACTACAACTAACAATACAAAAGAATTACAAGAGAAGTAGAATGCTACAACCATAAGAGAACAATTAAAGATGAAAAAGGAAAATCAAAGCAAACGAGAAGAAGTAGAAGAAGTAGATCTAGATCTCAACCTAATCCTAATTCTAGAGAGAAGAGAGAGCTTATCTCTCTAGAAACTAGCTAAAGCATGTTAAAACTGAACTATGTGCTAATTGGTAATTAACTCCTTCAATCCTTGGGTTTAATAGTATTAGAAGTGAGTTGGATTTGGGACTGAGAAGCCCATAATTCACCCCCAGTGGATTCACTTTAATGAGGTCACATGCGAGCATCAACGCGTACGCGTGGCTCACGCGTACGCCTCGCTTGGCAATTTTCCATCCACGCGTATGCGTCATGTATGTGTAGGCGTCACCATGCGACTTCATATTCCACGCGTGCACGTCTGCTGCGTGTGCGCGTTGATGAGTGCATCCCAAGTCCCTGATTTTCCTTGATTTCTCCACTTGAATGCTTTTCCCCTTCATCCCTTTGATCCATTCCTAGCATTTCCATCCTGAATCCACTAACAAACACATCAAGGCATCTAGTGGAATCAAAAGTGAATTAAAGTTAACCAATTAAGGGCCTAAAAATCATGTTTTTATACTTAGCACAATTTAGGAGAAAATCATGAAACCATGCTATTTTATTGGATAAATGTGGGAAAAGTGGATAAAATCCACCTAAATTAAGCACAAATTGTACCACAAAATAGTGGTACATCAAATCTCCCCACACTTAAACCAAGCATGTCATCATACTTAGCCAAGAAAGAGGCAAAGGGTGCTATCATTTATTCAATGCAAATAACTATATGCAATCTACCTAAATGCAACTATCTAAATGCAAGTTCCTAAATGGATGCAAGTACTTAGTCAAAATAAATCAATTCCCATGAAAACCAATATAAGCATAAAGGCTAAAGGTATTAACAATCAAGCCGAACCACAATTGAATTGAGTTATTAAAGAGTTTACAAACTTGCAAGAAAAGTGATGATTCTAGGTGAAAACATGTAATTGAGCAATCGAACCCTCACCGGATGTGTGTATCCGCTCTAGTCTCTCAAGTGTATGGGGTTGATCACTCAATCCTCCTCTAATCATGCTTTCTAAGATTTTTTTTCATCAAACAATCAACAATTATTTTATGCATGCATGCCATGAGGTCTTTCCTTAGTTGTAATGGTGCTAGGGTCAAGGTAAGATGTATATTTGGTCAAGTGGACTTGAAATTTGAATCTTTGATAAACCTAAACTTCCCACCTAACCTATATAACCTATATAATTTCAAACTAGCCTAACTACTGATGAGGGAAAAATGATTCCACACAAACTCACCAGGAAGTGTACCGCGTCGCATCAAGTAGTAATAACTCACAAGAGTGAGGTCGATCCCATAGGGATTGATGGATTGAGAAAATTTAGTTAGGTGATGAATTTAGTTAAGCGAATATTTGATGATTTGAGTGAAATTTGATTAACAGAAGTAAAATTGCAAGAAAATAAAAGGGAGACGGTAAATTGGCTGAATCTTAAAGTGCAGAAACAAATAAATTGTTGAAACTTAAAGTGCAAGAAAGTAAACAAGCTAAAACTTAAACTGCAAGAAAGGTAAATGACTGAAACTTAAAGTGCAAGAAACTTAAATTACTGAATCTAAATTGCTGGGAAATGTAAATTGCTTAAAGAATAAAGGAATTTGGGTATTGGGATTTAGAATTGAACTAGAAAATATAAATTAAAGTAAATCAGAGAAGTATAAGATGAAGAGATTCAGATCAGGATCTCAATAACAAAATAGAAATGTAAAATTGCAGAGAAATCAAAACAGCAAGAAAGCTTAACTCAATTATGAAATCCTAAAAAGAAATTAACGAGTGCAGAAGAGTAACAAGAACAGAAAGCAAATCTAGATCTTAATTACTCTCTTGACCAAACAGTAAAGAAGAAATTGTAGAAGAATTAAAATGAAAATAGAAAAGAAAGTTAAGATCCAATTTCCAATTCCTAGAACTATAAAGAAGAAAAGTAAAAGATGATTCTCAGATGAAGAATTTCAGTGGAGTTCTTCAATCTCAGTTCCCAAAACCCAAAACAGAAAATAGAAGTTGCAGCTGAAAGAAAAATGAACAAAGAAAGCAAACCTAGATCCGATCCCAATTCCCCAATTCAAAAATTAAAAGAGAGAACTAAAAATTAAAAAGTAAGCTATGTCAAGGTAAGGTCCGGTTCAACTCAAATGTGATCCTATTTATACACTTTCTATTTTCAATATTCAAAACTTGGAGTGGGCTTTTTAAGTTTGGCCTTGAATGAAAATGGGTTGGAGGTGCATGCTCCAGTAGAGCGTTCAGTTGGGAAAGTGAACGCCCCGTTCACTAGCATTGCGTGCTCCATCGTGTGCGCCTTCTTCACTTGGTGCTCTCTTTGTGAGCGCTGCACTCAAATTTTGAGCGCTCTCCTTTGGTGTGCGCATTTTTCTTCATGGGCGCTCTCCTATTGAGCGCTCCGTTGATTCCTTGAGCGCTGCCTAACTCTCCCTATGTTGAGCGCTTCTCCTAGCGCTCACTTGGTTGAGCGCTATGTTCAAACTTTGAACTCCCTTAGTGCGTGGGATGGCCGGAGCTTGCCTCCCAAGCTAAAAAACACGAAAAGGTTCTCAAAGTGAACGCCACGTTCACTTCCAAAGTGAACGCTAGCCCAAAAGCGTTGCTGAGTGTGACGTTCTCTTTGTAAACGTAACTCTTCCCTGATTGCTTCCCTTTCTTTCTCATTTCTTCACCTACAAGCAACCAAACAACAAATCAAAGTGTCACCAAAATCACAAGATCTTTGAATCGTTCATAAAATCAATTAATTATATTATAAACCTTATGATTTTGTGTAAAATCAATAATGTTTGATTGATTCAAAATAATCATGAATATCCACTCTAGTCATTTACTTATTGTGCAAGAAAGTGCATAAAACCTAATGAAACTAATGAAAAATGCTTGTAAAACTAGCATAAGATGACTTGTCATCACAACACCAAACATAAACCTTGCTTGTCCTCAAGCAAGCACTAAACACGAGAAGAAATGAAATGAAACAGAGAAGTATATATATCCTTATTTAGCAGGTAATTGAATTTAGTTCATGGGGTTTTATGCAGACAAATGCAGCTCAATTATTCTTAGCTGCTAGCTATGAAATGTCTCCTTGAAGATTCACTAGAGTTGCTGCTATAATTCCTTGCTCTTTTATTGATCCCCTGAAGAGAGAACTTTTGCGTGGTCTAGAATTCAGAATAAACTCCCATTGCAAGTATAGCTTATAAACCAACAAAAGTCCTTTCTTACAAATGTTTTGGTTGTAACAAGTAACAAATCCCTAAATAAATTGATAACCGAAGTATTTAAACCTCGGGTCGTCTTCTCAAGGAATTGCAGGGAGGTATGACTTATTATTGGTTATGGAAAAAGATATGTTTTGGGGGTTTTTTAATGTATAAGATAAAAAGCAAGAATAGTAAATGGTAAAAAGGAATAAACTAATAACTAGAAAAGCTCTTGGCAAGGTATGAGAACTGGAAGTCCTATCCCAGTTATCCTTATCAATTGTGATGAGAATTGAATTTTTCTCCCACTAAGTCAACCTCTAACTATGAAGGTAAGTCAAGTGGATGAATTAATTTTGATTCCTCAGGTCTGAGTCTTTCCTTGGGAAAGGCTAGAGTTATTGGAACTCGAATTAATTCTTGAAGAATTCCAACTTTTAGTCAACAATGAGTTTGACAACTCAAGAGTTACCAATTAATCAACCAAAGCCAAAAGGGAAGAAAATCTACTCGAATGAAAATAATTTGGATAGATCCCAAGCATCAATAACATAAATTAAAGAAAGCAATCATAAATCTGAAATACCTCAAATTATATTAAATAGAATATTCAAATCTAACATGGAAAAGTTCATAAATTAAATTGGAAAAATAAATAAAAGGAACATTGAACCCGAGAAGAAGATGAAATCCTAATCCTAATAGAAATCCTAATCCTAATCCTAAGAGAGAGGAGAGAACCTCTCTCTCTAAAAACTACATCTAAATTATGAAAAGTGAAATATGAACTGATATGAATTGATGTCCTGAGTCTCTACAAGTTCCCTGACTTTAATTTGTGTCTCTGGGCCAAAATCTGGTTCAAAACGCGGCCCGAAACTGTCTCTAGCGTATTCTATCATTTTTGCAGATCGCGCATGTCACGCGTACGCGTCGGTCATGTGTACGCGTCATTCATCAATTTTTCTCTCCACGCGTGCGCGTCAGGTATGCGCTCGCGTCGTTTGCGCGAACTCCGATCGACGCGTACGCGTCAAGCACGCGTTCGCGTCGATGTGATTTTGTCTAATTCACACGCACGCGTCAGCCATGCGTGCGCGTCGCTGTTCGCTGGTTGTCTCCTTTATTTCTTATGCTCCTTCCCTTTTTTGCAAGCTTCCTCTCCATTCTCTAAGCCATTCCTGCCCTATGAAGCCTAAAACACTTAACACACTTTTCACGGCATCGAATGGTATAAAGGAGAATAAAAATATACAATTAAAAGATCTTTAGGAAGCAAGTTTTCAATCATAGAACAATTTGGGAAGGAATTGTAAATACATGCTAATCATATGAATAAGTGGGTAGAAACTTGATAAAAACCACTCAATTAAACACAATATAAATCATAAAATAGTGGTTTATCATCCCTGTTAGCTTTTTCATTTTTTCTTTTGCTTAGAGAGCTTATTTATCAATGATAGCTTAGTGTCAAGTGTTGCAGCAGCCTTTTGGCTCAATTTTTCTCAACACTTCTTCACTACAGATACTTGGCTGACAATTCTTCTTAGGAACATTGATGCCCAACACCTTTTTGGGTTACTAAATGCTTTGTAACTAGGTTGCTTTTGATAATGGACTTTCGGTTGGTAATCCTGGATTAGTTAATCCAAGTTACCAAGTTTTAAAAGACTCCTCAGAACCTAATTGTCCAAGCAGATCCTAGTACAAGAAGCACCACAGACATATGTCCTAAGGTCCAAGCTATTGGTGTCTAGCCTTATTATTTGTTTCTTTCATTCTTGTTGGTAATTCTTGGCTTTTCTTTTCTTTTTCTTTCTTACTTTTCTTCATTATCCAGGGATTTCATTAATTGAAGGTTTTATCATAGCAACTAAGTTCACACTACAAAGGACATTCTATTCTGCAGCTTTTATATTGAGCTTATCATCTAATCAAGCAATTACCTCCACTGAACTTCATTCTAATTCCTACCACATTGGACAATCACATTCCATTTCAAACATTCTCTCTTATTGATGCAAAAGGGAAACAAGACATGAATTTAATGCAGATGAGTGATAACCAGCATAATGCAGATGCTAATGAGAAACCTACTAAGACATGAAAGTGCAGAACATAAAATAATTGGAGGGATATCATGTTTCAGATATGCATCATTCTTATTTAATTAAAACTATAAAAGGGACTCCACCACCTCTAGTTGTTATGCTCCTGTCCTTTGCTGGATTCTCCTTTCTTCTTTCGCTTCTTGTTTGTATCCTGGGGTTCTTCAACAGGGCACCTACGATCCTAAATGTGGTCTACCTAATTCCAGAGCCCAGCCTCCTTCAATCCATCTTGCATGTGTGTGATGAGCAGATAATTTATACGCTTTTTGGCATTGTTTTTAGTATGTTTTTAGTATATTTTAGTTAGTTTTTATAATATTTTTTTATTAGTTTTTATTTAAAATTCACTTTTCTAGACTTCACTATGAGTATGTGTGTTTTTCTGTGATTTCAGGTATTTTCTGGCTGAAATTGAGGGACCTGAGCAAAAATTTGATTCAGAGGCTGAAAAGGACTACAGATGCTGTTGGATTCTGACCTCCCTGCACTCGAAGTGGATTTTCTGGAGCTACAGATACCCAATTGGCGTGCTCTCAATTGCGTTGGCAAGTAGACATCCTGGGCTTTCCAGCAATGTATAATAGTCTTTACTTTTCCCGAGATTTGATGGCCCAAACCGGCGTTCCAAATCAGCTCAAGACTACCCGGCGTTAAACGCCGGAACTGGCACAAGTTTTTGGCGCCGTTGCTGGGGATTGTTTGAGTTTGGATAACTGACGGTTAAACTTGTTGCTTAGATTAGGTATTTTTCAGAATTTTTAAGAATGAATTCTAGAGTTTCAAGGTGATGTTCTTATCTTCACCAAAGCTGATTGATTCTCATCAATTTAGCTATTGAATGCAATGTCCTGCTGAAGCTTGGCTAGCCATGTCTAATTTCTTTAGACTAAAGCTTTAGACTAACATTGCATGATTTCTGGAATTCTTATTAAAAATTTTGAATCTCTTTATTTTCTTTTCCATATAATTTTCGAAAAATCCAAAAAAATTTACAAAGTCATAAAAATCAAAAAATATTTTATGTTTGAGTCTAGTGTCTCATTTTTGGTGTCAATTGCATGCATTCTTTGAATTCAATCATGTGTCTTCATTGATCTTCAAGTTGTTCTTGATGATTTCATTGCTCTGATCTTTAAATTCTCTTGTCTTGAGTGTTTTATTATTTCTCATATGCATTCTCAACTTGTTAGTGTCAGTAGTATAAAAACTTCTAAGTTTGGTGTCTTGCATGCATTGTATATTTGATCTTAGTTTCATTTTGATTATTCCTCATTATTAAAAATCAAAAAAAAAAATTAATTTGTGTCTTTTCAAGTCAATAATGCAGAGAATTGAAGATTCAGAACATACAGCAGAGGAATTACACAGAAAAAGCTGGGCATTCAAAATGCCCAGTGAGGAAGGAAAACTGGCGTTTAAACGCCAGCCAGGGTGCCTGGCTGGGCGTTTAACGCCCAAAAGGGTAGCATTTTGGGCGTTAAACGCCAGAATGGATACCATTCTAGGCATTTAACGCCAGAATGGATACCATTCTGGGCGTTTAACGCCAGAATGGCACAAGAGGGAAGATTTTGTTTTCAATGCAAATTTTTTTTCAAGTTTTCATAATTTTTCAAAATCAAATCTTTTTCAAATCATATCTTTTCAAAATTAATTTCTCTTCATTTTCAAAAATACTTGCTAACAATTAATGATTTGATTCAAACATTTCAATTATGTTGCCTTTTCTGTTGAGAAAGGTTTAATATTTGAATCATATATTTTCTTGTTAGCCAAGTCATTAAATTTAAAAATCAAATCTTTTTAAATTATTTTTCAATCATATCTTTTCAATCATATCTCTTTAAAACCATAACTTTTCAATCATATCTTTTTAATCACATCTTTTTCAAAATAGTTTTCAATCATATCTCTTTGATTTCCAATTTCAAAATCTTTTTCAAAATCACTTTATTTCTTTCTCAATCTTGGTTTTTGAAAATCAATTACCATTTTCCAAAATTTCTTTTAATTAATTCACTTTAATTTTCGAAAATTTCTTCCCCTCTTCTCACATCCTTCTATTTATGGACTAACACTCCTCCTCAATGCACAATTCGAACTCTATCTTTCTAAGTTCGAATTCTTCTACCTCTTCCTTCTATTTTACTTTTCCTCTGACACCTCAAGGAATCTCTATACTGTGACATAGAGGATTCCATATTTTCTTGTTCTCTTCTCTTTCATATGAGTAGGAGCAAAGACAAAAGCATTCTTGTTGAGGCTGACCCTGAACCTGAAAGGACCTTGAAGCAAAAGCTAAGAGAAGCTAAAGCACAACTCTTTGTAGAGGACCTAACAGAAATCTTCAAACAAGAAGAAGACGTGGCAGCCAAAAACAACAACAATGCAAACAATGCAAGGAAGGTGCTGGGTGACTTTACTGCACCCACTCCCGATTTCTATGGGAGAAGCATCTCTATCCCTACCATTGGAGCAAAAAACTTTGAGCTTAAGCCTCAATTAGTTTCTCTAATGCAACAGAATTGCAAGTTCCATGGACTTTCATTGGAAGATCCTCATCAGTTTTTAGCTGAGTTCTTACAAATCTGTGACACTGTCAAGACTAATGGGGTTGACCCTGAGGTGTACAGACTTATACTATTCCCTTTTGCTGTAAGAGACAGAGCTCGGATATGGTTGGACTCACAACCTAAAGAAAGCCTGAACTCTTGGGAAAAGCTAGTCAATGCCTTCTTGGCAAAGTTCTTTCCACCTCAAAAATTGAGTAAGCTTAGAGTGGAAGTCCAAACCTTCAGATAGAAGGAAGGTGAATCCCTCTATGAAGCTTGGGAAAGATACAAACAATTGATCAAAAAGTGTCCTTCTGACATGCTTTCTGAATGGAGCATCATAGGTATCTTCTATGATGGTCTGTCTGAACTGTCCAAGATGTCATTGAACAGCTCTGCTGGAGGATCTCTTCATCTGAAGAAGACGCCTGTAGAAGCTCAAGAACTCATTGAAATGGTTGTAAATAACCAATTCATGTACACTTCTGAAAGGAATCTTGTGAACAATGGGACAAATCAGAAGAAAGGAGTTCTTGAGATTGATACTCTGAATGCCATACTGGCTCAGAATAAAATATTGACTCAGCAAGTCAATATGATTTCTCAAAGTCTGTCTGGAATGCAAGCTGCACCAGGCAGTGCTAAGGATGCTTCATCTGAAGAAGAATCTTATGATCCTGAGAACAAGAGGTGAATTACATGGGAGAACCCTATGGAAACACCTATAATCCTTCATGGAGAAATCATCCAAATCTCTCATGGAAGGATCAATAGAGACCTCAACAAGGTTTCAACAACAATAATGGTGGAAGAAACAGGTTTAGCAATGGCAAGCCTTTTCTATCATCTTCTCAGCAACAGACAGAGAATTCTAAGCAGAGCTACTCTGACTTAGCAACCATGGTCTCTGATCTAATCAAAACTACTCAAAGTTTCATGACTAAAACAAGATCCTCCATTAGAAACTTGGAGGCACAAGTGGGTCAGCTGAGTAAGAAAGTTAATGAACTCCCTCCTAGTACTCTTCCAAGCAATACAGAATAGAATCCAAAAGGAGAGTGCAAGGCCATCAACATGGCCGAATTTGGAGAGGAGGAAGAGGAAGTGATCTCCACTGAGGAAGACCTTAATGGACATCCACTGGCCTCCAATGATTTCCCTAATGAGGAACCATGGGAATCTGAGGCTCACACTGAGACCATAGAAATTCCATTGGATTTACTTCTGCCATTCATGAGCTCTGATGAGTATTCTTCCTCTGAAGAGGATGAAGATGTCACTGAAGAGCAAGTTGCTAAGTACCTTGGAGCAATCATGAAGCTAAATGACAAGTTATTTGGTAATGAGACTTGGGAGGATGAAACCCTTTTGCTCACCAAAGAACTGGATGACTTGACTAGGCAGAAATTACCTCAAAAGAGACAGGACCCTGGGAAGTTCTCAATACCTTGTATTATAGGAACCATGACCTTTGAGAAGGCTCTGTGTGACCTAGGGTCAAGCATAAACCTCATGCCTCTCTCTATAATGGAGAAGCTAGGGATCTTTGAGGTACAAGCTGCAAAAATCTCACTAGAGATGGCAGACAATTCAAGAAAACAAGCTTATGGACTTGTAGAGGATGTTTTGGTAAAGATTGAAAACCATTACATCCCTGCTGATTTCATAGTCCTAGAGACTGGGAAGTGCATGGATGAATCCATCATCCTTGGCAGACCCTTCCTAGTCACAGCAAAGGTTGTGATTGATTTTGACAGAGGAGAATTGATCATTCAAGTGAATGAAGAATCCCTTGTGTTTCAGGCTCAAGGATATCCCTCTGTAACCATGGAGAGGAAGCATGAAGAGCTTCTCTCAAAACAGAGTCAAACAGAGCCCCTACAGTCAAACTCTAAGTTTGGTGTTGGGAGGCCACAACCAAATTCTAAGTTTGGTGTTGAACCCCCACAGTCAAACTCTAAGTTTCGTGTTAGGAGGTTCCAACATTGCTCTAAACATCTGTGAGGCTCCATAAGAGCCCACTGTCAAGCTACTGACATTAAAGAAGCGCTTGTTAGGAGGCAACCCAATGTTATATTTATCTATTTTCCTTTTGTTATTTTATGTTTTCTATAGGTTGATGATCATGGGAAGTCACAAAATCAATTGAAAAAAGGCAAAAATAGAATGAAAAACATAAAGAAAAACAGTACACCCTGGAGGAAAACTTGCTGGCATTTAAACGCCAGTGAAGACAGTAAATGGGCATTTAACGCCCATTCTGGTACCATTCTGGGTGTTTAACGAAAGAAAGGGGCACCAGACTGGCGTTAAACGCCAGGAAGGGGCAAGAAGCTGGCATTAAACACCAGAAATGGGCACCAGCCCGGCGTTTAACGCCAGAATTGGCAGAAGGAGCATTTCTGCTCGCTACTTGGTGCAGGGATGAATTTTCCTTGACACCTCAGGATCTGTGGACCCCACAGGATCCCTACCTACCCAACCACTCTCTCTCTTCTTCACCCATTCACCAATCACCTCAACACCTCTTCCCCAAAAAAACCCCTCACCTATCAAATCCCACTATTCTCTTCACCACTTACATCCATCCTTCATAAAACCCCACCTACCTCACCATTCAAATTCAAACCACTTTCCCTCCCAAACCCACCCATAATGGCCGAACCATACAACCCCTCTCCACTCTTATATAAACCCATCTTCACTCCTTCATTTTCACACAACCTAACACTACTTCTCCCCCTTGGCCGAACCACAAAGCCACCTCCATCTCCTCTATTTCTTCTTTTTCTACTCTCTTTTTTCTTCTTTTGCTCGAGGACGAGCAAACCTTCTAAGTTTGGTGTGGTAAAAGCATTGCTTTTTGTTTTTCCATAACCATTTATGGCATCTAAGGCTGGAGAAACCTCTAGAAAGAGGAAAGGGAAGGCAAAAGCTTCCACCTCCGAGTCATGATAGATGGAGAGATTCATCTCAAGGGTGCATCAAGACGACTTCTATGAAGTTGTGGCCATGAAGAAGGTGATCCCCGAGGTCCCTTTCAAACTCAAAAAGAGTGAATATTCGGAGATCCGACATGAGATCCAAAGGAGAGGTTGGGAAGTTCTTACCAACCCCATTCAACAAGTCGGAATCTTAATGGTTCAAGAGTTCTATGCCAATGCATGGATCACCAAGAACCATAATCAAAGTGTGAACCCGGACCCAAAGAATTGGCTTACAATGGTTCGGGGGAAATGCTTAGATTTTAGTCCGAAAGATGTAAGGTTGGCATTCAACTTGCCCATGATGCAAGGAGATGAACACCCTTACACTAGAAGGGTCAACTTTGATCAAAGGTTGGACCATGTCCTCATAGACATTTGTGAAGAGGGCGCTCAATGGAAGAGAGATTCAAGAGGGAAGCCAGTTCAACTGAGAAGGCATGACCTCAAGCCCGTGGCTAGGGGATGGCTGGAGTTTATCCAACGCTCAATTATTCCCACTAGCAACCGGTCCGAAGTTACTATAGACCGGGCTATCATGATTCATAGCATCATGATTGGAGAGGAAGTAGAAGTTCTTTAACTTCTTTGTTCTTTATTTTCCTGTTTTTCGAATTTTTATGCTTATGTTTATCTATGTCTGTGTCTTATGATCATTAGTGTCTTAGTGTCTATGCCTTAAAGTTATGAATGTCCTATAAATCCATCACCTTTCTTAAATGAAAACTGTTTTTATTACAAAAGAACAAGAAGTACATGATTTCGAATTCATCCTTAAAACTAGCTTAATTATTTTGATGTGGTGACAATACTTTTTGTTTTCTGAATGTATGCTTGAACAGTGCATATGTCTTTTGAATTTGTTGTTCATGAATGTTGGCTCTTGAAAGATTGATGAAAAAGGAGACATGTTACTGAGGATCTGAAAAATCAAAAAAATAATTCTTGAAGCAATAAAAAACAGTGAATTCAAAATATATATATATATATATATATATATAAAGTCATGATCCAAGGCAAAAAGAGTGTGCTTAAGAACCCTAGACACCTCTAATTGGGGACTCTAGCAAAGCTGAGTCTCAATCTGAAAAGGTTCACCCAGTTATGTGTCTATGGCATGTATGTATCCGGTGGTAATACTGGAAAACAGAGTGCTTTGGGCCACGGCCAAGACTCATAAAGTAGCTATGTTCAAGAATCAACATACTTAACTAGGAGAATCAATAACATTATCTGGATTCTGAGTTCCTATAGAAGCCAACCATTCTGAATTTTAAAGGATAAAGTGAGATGCCAAAACTGTTCAGAGGCAAAAAGCTACTAGTCCCGCTCATCTAATTGGAGCTAAGTTTCATTGATAATTTGGAGTCTATAGTATATTCTCTTCTTTTTATCGTATTTGATTTTCATTTTCTTGGGGACAAGCAACAATTTAAGTTTGGTGTTGTGATGAGCGGATAATTTATACGCTTTTTGGCATTGTTTTTAGTATGTTTTTAGTATGTTTTAGTTAGTTTTTATTATATTTTTATTAGTTTTTAGTTAAAATTTACTTTTCTGGATTTTACTATGAGTTGGTGTATTTTTCTGTGATTTCAGGTATTTTCTGACTGAAATTGAGGGACCTGAGCAAAAATCTGATTCAGAGGCTGAAAAGGACTGCAGATGCTGTTGGATTCTGACCTGCCTGCACTCGAAGTTAATTTTCTGGAGCTACAGAAGTCCAATTGGCGCGCTCTTAATTACGTTGGAAATTAGACATCCTGGGCTTTCCAGAAATATATAATAGTCCATACTTTTCTCGAGATTTAATGGCCCAAACCGGCGTTCCAAATCAGCTTAAGACTGCCCGGTGTTAAACTCCAGAACTGGCACAAGAATGGGAGTTAAACGCCCAAACTAGCACAAAAGCTGGTATTTAACTCCAAGAAAAGTATCTACACATGAAAGCTTCAATGCTCAGCCCAACCACACACCAAGTGGGCCCGGAAGTGGATTTTTATGTCATTTACTCATTGTTTATAAACCCTAAGCTACTAGTTATCTACAAATAGGACCTTTTGCTATTGTATTTTCATCTTAGTTCTTCTGGTTCCCTCTCTGGGGCTGAAGCCAATATCACCTTGTTCTTATGTATTTTCAACGGTGGAGTTTCTACACACCATAGATTAAGGTGTGGAGCTCTGTTGTACCTCGAGTGTTAATGCAATTACTAT